>NC_060130.1:70879972-71160693 GCF_021461395.2 Schistocerca americana | reverse complement strand
CAAGTGATACAGTAAACCTGAAATGAAGCATCGGAATTCAAAACTGAACTCACAGGAGAGGTTCAAATCATAGAAAGTGAGAGTGTCAGTGCTCTTGTACTTAGGTCGGCATTGTGCCTTTTGTATTAAATTCGGATGCAATGTCTGTGTTTCGTCGTCAATAAGAAGGTCCAAGGTATACAGTAAACATGAAGTGAAGCATTGGAATCTAAAACGGGGCTCACAGGAGAGCTTGAAATCATAGAAAGTTAGAGTGTACTTAAGTCGGCATTGTGCCATTTGTATTAAATTCGGATGCAATTTCTGTGTTTCATCGTCAATAAGAAATTCCAAGGGATACAGTAAACCTGAAGTGAAGCATCGGAATCTTAAACTGGACTCACAGGAGAGGTTCAAAGCATAGAAAGTTAGATTGTCAGTCCTCTTGTGCTTAAGTCGGCATTGTGCCTTTGTATTAAATTCGGATGCAATTTCTGTGTTTCATCGTCAATAAGAAGGTCCAAGGGATACAGTAAACCTGAAGTCAATTACCGGAATCGTAAAACCGAACTCACAGAAGAGGTTCAAATCATAAAAAGTTTGAGTGTCAGTCCTCTTGTACTTAAATCGGCACTCTGCCTTTTGTTTTAATTTCGGATGCAATATCTGTGTTTCATCGTCAATACGAAGGTCCAAGGGATACACTAAACCTGAAGTGAAGCATAGGAATCTATAACTGGACTCACAGGAGAGGTTCAAATCATTGAAAGTGAGAGTGTCAGTGCTCTTGTACTAAAGTCGGCATTGTGCCCTTTGTATTAAATTCTAATGCAATTTCTGTGATTCATTGTCAATAAGAAGGTCCAAAGAATACAGAAAACCTGAAGTGAAGCATTGAAATCTAAAACTGGGCTCACAGGAGTGGTTCAAATCATAATAAGTTAGAGTGTCAGTCCTCTTGTACTTAAATCGGCACTGTGCCTTTTGTTTTATATTCGGATGCAATTTCTGTGTTTCATCGTCAGTAACAAGGTACAAGGAATACAGTAAATCTGAGGTCAAGCTTCAGAATCTAAAACTAGACTCACAGGAGAGGTTCAAATCATAGAAAGTTTGAGTATCAGTCCTCTTGCACTTAACTCGGCATTGTGCCTTTTGAATTTAATTCCGATGCAATTTCTGTGTTTCATCGTCACTAAGAAGGTCCAAGGGATACAGTAAAACTGAAGTGAAGCATAGGAATCTAAAACTGTACTCACAGGAGAGGTTCAAATCATAGAAAGTTAGAGTGTCAGTCCTCTTGTACTTAAGTCAACATTGTGCCTTTTGTATTAAATTCGAATGCAATTCCTGTGTTTCATCGTCAACAAGAAGGTCCAAGGTATACAGTAAAATTGAAGTGAATCATCGAATTCTAAAACTGGTCTCACAGAAGAGTTTCAAATCATAGAAAGTTAGAGTGTCAGTCCTCTTGTACTTAAGTTGGCTTTGTTCCTTTTGTATTAAATTTGGATGCAATTTCTGTGTTTCATCGTGAATTAAAAGGTCCAAGGGATACAGTAAACCTGAGGTAAAGCATCGGAATCTAAATCTGGACTCACAGGAGCGGTTCAAATCATAGATAGTTAGAGTGTCAGTCCTCTTGCACTTAAGTCGGCATTGTGACTTTTGAATTTAATTCGGATGCAATTTCTGTGTTTCATCGTCACTAAGAAGGTCCAAGGGATACAGTTAACCTGAAGTGAAGCATCGGGGTCTAAAACTGGACTCACAGGAGGGGTTCAAATCATAGAAAGTTAGAGTGTCAGTCCTCTTGTACTAAGTTTGGCATTGTGCCCTTTGTATTAAATTCTAATGCATTATCTGTGTTTCATGGTCCATAAGAAGGTCCAAGGACTCAGTAAACCTGAAGTGAAGCATCGGAATGCAAAACTGGACTCACAGGAGAGGTTCAAATCATAGAAAGTGAGAGTGTCAGTGCTCTTGTACTTAGGTCGGCATTGTGCCTTTTGCATTAAAATCGGATGCAATTTCTGTGTTTCATCGTCAATAGGAAGGTCCAAGGTGTACAGTAAACCTGAGGTAAAGCATTGGAATCTAAATCTGGACTCACAGGAGCGGTTCAAATCATAGATAGTTAGAGTGTCAGTCCTCTTGTACTTAAGTCGGCATTGTGCCTTTTGAATTTAATTCGGATGCAATTTCTGTGTGTCATCGTCACTAAGAAGGTCCAAGGGATACAGTTAACCTGAAGTGAAGCATCGGGATCTAAAACTGGACTCACAGGAGGGGTTCAAATCATAGAAAGTTAGAGTGTCAGTCCTCTTGTACTAAGTTTGGCATTGTGCCCTTTGTATTAACTTCTAATGCATATTCTGTGTTTCATCGTCCATAAGAAGGTCCGAAGGACACAGTAAACCTGAAGTGAAGCATCGGAACCTAAAACTGTACTCACAGGAGAGGTTCAAATAATAGAAAGTTTGAGTGTCAGTCCTCTTGTACTTAAGTCAACATTGTGCCTTTTGTATTAAATTCGGGTGCAATTTCTCTGTTTCATCGTCAATTAAAAGGTCCAAGGGTAACAGTAATCCTGAACTGAAGCATCGGAATCTAACACTGGATTCACAGGAGAGGTTCAAATCATAGAAAGTTAGAGTGCCAGTCCTCTTGTACTTAAGTCGGCATTGTGACTTTTGTATTAAATTCGGAAGCAATTTCTATGTTTCATCGCCAATAAGAAGGTCCAAGGGATACAGTAAACCTGAAGTGAAGCATCGGAATCCAAAACTGGACTCACTGGAGAGGTTCAAATCATAGAAAGTGAGAGTGTCAGTCCTCTTGTACTTAAGTCGCCATTGTGCCCTTTGTATTAAATTCTGATTTAATTTCTGTGATTCATTGTCAATACGAAGGTCCGAGGAATACAGTAAACCTGAAGTGAAGCATTGGAATCTAAAACTGGGCTACCAGGAGTGGTTCAAATCATAGAAATTTAGAGTGTCAGTCCTCTTGTACTTAAGTCGGGCTTCTGCCTTTTGAATTAAATTCCGATGCAATATCTGTGTTTCATCGTCAATACGAAGGTCCAAGGGATACAGTAAACTTGAAGTGAAGCATCGGAATCTAAAACTGTACTCACAGGAGAGGCTCAAATCATAGAAAGTGAGAGTGTCAGTGCTCTTGTACTTAAGTCGGCATTGTGCCCTTTGTATTAAATACGGATGCAATTTCTGTGATTCATTGTCAATAAGAAGGTCCAAGGAATACAGTAAACCTGAAGTGAAGCATTGGAATCTAAAACTGGGGCTACCAGGAGTGGTTCAAATCATAGAAATTTATAGTGTCAGTCCTCTTGTACTTAAGTCGGGCTTCTGCCTTTTGAATTAAATTCCGATGCAATATCTGTGTTTCATCGTCAACACGAAGGTCCAAGGGATACAGTAAACCTGAAGTGAAGCATCGGAATCTAAAACTGGACACACAGGAGAGGTTCAAATCATAGAGAGTTAGAGTGTCAGTCCTCTTGTACTTAAGTCGGCATTGTGCCTCTTGTGCTAAATTCGGATGCAATTTCTGTGTTTCATCGGCAATAAGAAGGTCCAAGGGATACAGTAAACCTGAAGTGAGTCATCAGAATCTAAAACTGGACTCATCGGAGAGTTTCAAATCATATAAAGTTAGAGTGTCAGTACTCTTGTACTTAAGTCGGCATTGTGCCTTTTGTATTAAATTCGGATCCAATTTCTGTGTTTCATCTTCAATAAGAAGGTCCAAGGAATACAGTATATCTGAGGTCAAGCTTCAGAATCTAAATCTGGACTCACAGGAGAGGTTCAAATCATAGAAAGTTTGAGTATGAGTCCTCTTGCACTTATCTCGGCATTGTGCCTTTTGAATTTAATTCCGATGCAATTTCTGTGTTTCATCGTCACTAAGAAGGTCCAAGGGATACAGTAAACCTGAAGTGAAGCATAGGAATCTAAAACTGTACTCACAGGAGAGGTTCAAATCATAGAAAGTTAGAGTGTCAGTCCTCTTGTACTTAAGTCAACATTGTGCCTTTTGTATTAAATTCGAATGCAATTCCTGTTTCATCGTCAACAAGAAGGTCCAAGGTATACAGTAAAATTGAAGTGAAGCAGCGAAATCTAAAACTGGTCTCACAGAAGAGGTTCAAATCATAGAAAGTTAGAGTGTCAGTCCTCTTGTACTTAAGTTGGCTTTGTGCCTTTTGTATTAAATTTGGATGCAATTTCTGTGTTTCATCGTCAATTAAAAGGTCCAAGGGATACAGTAAACCTAAAGTGAAGCATCGGAATCTAACACTGGACTCACAGGAGAGGTTCAAATCATAGAAAGGTAGAGTGTCAGTCCTCTTGTACTTAAGCCAGCATTGTGACTTTTGTATTAAATTCGGAAGCAATTTCTGTGTTTCATCGCCAATAAGAAGGTCCAAGGGATACAGTAAACCTGAAGTGAAGCATCGGAATCCAAAACTGGACTCACAGGAGAGGTTCAAATCATAGAAAGTGAGAGTGTCAGTGCTCTTGTACTTAGGTCGGCATTGTGCCTTTTGCATTAAAATCGGATGCAATGTCTGTTTTTCGTCGTCAATAAGAATGTCCATGGTATACAGTAAACATGAAGTGAAGCATTGGAATCTAAAACTGGGCTCACAGGAGAGGTTCAAATCATAGAGAGTTAGAGTGTACTTAAGTCGGCATTGTGCCTTTTGTATTAAATTCGGATGCAATTTCTGTGTTTCATCGCCAATAAGAATGTCCAAGGTATACAGTAATCCTGAAGTGAAGCATCGGAATCTAAAACTGGACTCACAGGAGCGGTTCAAATCATAGATAGTTAGAGTGTCAGTCCTCTTGTACTTAAGTCGGCATTGTGCCTTTTGAATTTAATTCGGATGCAATTTCTGTGTTTCATCGTCACTAAGAAGGTCCAAGGGATACAGTAAGCCTGAAGTGAAGCATCGGAATCTAAAACTGGTCTCACTGGAGAGGTTCAATTCATAGAAAGTTAGAGTGTCAGTCCTCTTGTACTTAAGTCGGCATTGTGCCTTTTGTATTGAATTCGGATGCAATTTCTGTGTTTCATCGTCTATTAAAAGGTCCAAGGGATACAGTAAACCTGAAGTGAAGCATCGGAATCTAACACTGGATTCACAGGAGAGGTTCAAATCATAGAAAGTTAGAGTGTCAGTCCTCTTGTACTTAAGTCGGCATTGTGACCTTTGTATTAAATTCGGAAGCAATTACTATGTTTCATCGCCAATAAGAAGGGCCAAGGGATACAGTAAACCTGAAGTGAAGCATCGGAATCCAAAACTGGACTCACTGGAGAGGTTCAAATCATAGAAAGTGAGAGTGTCAGTGCTCTTGTACTTAAGTCGCCATTGTGCTCTTTGTATTAAATTCGGATGCAATTTCTGTGATTCATTGTCAATACGAAGGTCCAAGGAATACAGTAAACCTGAAGTGAAGCATTGGAATCTAAAACTGGGCTCACAGGAGTGGTTCAAATCATAGAAATTTAGAGTGTCAGTCCTCTTGTACTTAAGTCGGGCTTCTGCCTTTTGAATTAAATTCCGATGCAATATCTGTGTTTCATCGTCAATACGAAGGTCCAAGGGATACAGTAAACCTGAAGTGAAGCATCGGAATGTAAAACTGTACTCACAGGAGAGGTTAAAATCATAGAAAGTGAGAGTGTCAGTGCTCTTGTACTTAAGTCGGCATTGTGCCCTTTGTATTAAATTCGGATGCAATTTCTGTGATACATTGTCAATAAGAAGGTCCAAGGAATACAGTAAACCTGAAGTGAAGCATTGGAATCTAAAACTGGGCTCACAGGAGTGGTTCAAATCATAGAAAGTTAGAGTGTTAGTCCTCTTGTACTTAAGTCGGCATTGTGCCTTTTGTATTAAATTCGGATGCAATTTCTGTGTTTCATCGTCAATAAGAAATTCCAAGGGATACAGTATACCTGAAGTGAAGCATCGGAATCTAAAACTGGACTCACAGGAGAGGTTCAAATCATAGAAAGTTAGATTGTCAGTCCTCTTGTACTTAAGTCGGCATTGTGCCTTTTGTATTAAATTCGGATGCAATTTGTGAGTTTCATCGTCAATAAGAAGGTCCAAGGGATACAGTAAACCTGAAGTGAAGCATCGGAATCTAAAACTGGACACACAGGAGAGGTTCAAATCATAGATAGTTAGAGTGTCAGTCCTCTTGTACTTAAGTCGGCATTGTGCCTCTTATGCTAAATTCGGATGCAATTTCTGTGTTTCATCGGCAATAAGAAGGTCCAAGGTATACAGTAAACCTGAAGTGAGTCATCAGAATCTAAAACTGGACTCATCGGAGAGTTTCAAATCATATAAAGTTAGAGTGTCAGTCCTCTTGTACTTAAGTCGGCATTGTGCATTTTGTATTAAATTCGGATCCAATTTCTGTGTTTCATCGTCAATAAGAAGGTCCAAGGAATACAGTATATCTGAGGTCAAGCTTCGGAATCTAAATCTGGACTCACAGGAGAGGTTCAAATCATAGAAAGTTTGAGTGTCAGTCCTCTTGCACTTAACTCGGCATTGTGCCTTTTGAATTTAATTCCGATGCAATTTCTGTGTTTCATCCTCACTAAGAAGGTCCAAGGGATACAGTAAACCTGAAGTGAAGCATAGGAATCTAAAACTGTACACACAGAAGAGGTTCAAATCATAGAAAGTTAGAGTGTCAGTCCTCTTGTACTTAAGTTGGCTTTGTGCCTTTTGTATTAAATTTGGATGCAATTTCTGTGTTTCATCGTCAATTAAAATTTCCAAGGGGTACAGTAAACCTGAAGTGAAGCATCGGAAACTAACACTGGACTCATAGGAGAGGTTCAAATCATAGAAAGTTAGAGTGTCAGTCCTCTTGTACTTAAGTCAGCATTGTGACATTTGTATTAAATTCGGAAGCAATTTCTATGTTTCATCGCCAATAAGAAAGTCCAAGGGATACAGTAAACCTGAAGTGAAGCATCGGAATTCAAAACTGGACTCACAGGAGAGGTTTAAATCATAGAAAGTGAGAGTGTCAGTGCTCTTGTACTTAGGTCGGCATTGTGCCTTTTGCATTAAAATCGGATGCGATGTCTGTTTTTCGTCGTCAATAAGAAGGTCCATGGTATACAGTAAACATGAAGTGAAGCATTGGAATCTAAAACTGGACTCACAGGAGAGGTTCAAATCATAGAAAGTGAGATTGTCAGTCCTCTTGTAATTAAGTCGGCATTGTGCGTTTTGTATTAAATTCGGATGCAATTTCTGTGTTTCATCGTGAATAAGAAATTCCAAGGGATACAGTAAACCTGAAGTGAAGCATCGGAATCTAAAACTGGGCTCACAGGAGAGGTTCAAATCATAGAGAGTTAGAGTGTACTTAAGTCGGCATTGGGCCTTTTGTATTAAATTCGGATGCAATTTCTGTGTTTCATCGTGAATAAGAAATTCCAAGGGATACAGTAAACCTGAAGTGAAGCATCGGAATCTAAAACTGGACTCACAGGAGAGGTTCAAATCATAGAAAGTGAGATTGTCAGTCCTCTTGTAATTAAGTCGGCATTGTGCGTTTTGTATTAAATTCGGATGCAATTTCTGTGTTTCATCGTCAATAAGAAGGTCCAAGGGATACAGTAAACCTGAAGTGAATTATCGGAATCTAAAACCGAACTCACAGAAGAGGTTCAAATCATAAAAAGTTAGAGTGTCAGTCCTCTTGTACTTAAATCGGCACTCTGCCTTTTGTTTTAAATTCGGATGCAATTTGTGTGTTTGATCGTCAATAAGAAGGTGCAAGGAATACAGTAAACCAGAGGTCAAGCTTCGGAATATAAAACTGAACTCACAGGAGAGGTTCAAATCATAGAAAGTTTGAGTGAGAGTCCTCTTGTACTTAAGTCGGCATTGTGCTTTTTGAATTTAATTACGATAAAATTTCTGTCCCTCCTCGTCAAAAAGAAGGTCCAAGGTATACAGTAAACCTGAAGTGAAACATCGGAATCTAAAACTGGACCCAAAGGCGAGGTCAAATCATAGAAAGTTAGAGTGTCAGTCCTCTTGTACTTAAGTCAGCATTGTGACTTTTGTATTAAATTCGGAAGCAATTACTATGTTTCATCGCCAATAAGAAGGGCCAAGGGATACAGTAAACCTGAAGTGAAGCATCGGAATCCAAAACTGGACTCACTGGAGAGGTTCAAATCATAGAAAGTGAGAGTGTCAGTGCTCTTGTACTTAAGTCGCCATTGTGCTCTTTGTATTAAATTCGGATGCAATTTCTGTGATTCATTGTCAATACGAAGGTCCAAGGAATACAGTAAACCTGAAGTGAAGCATTGGAATGTAAAACTGGGCTCACAGGAGTGGTTCAAATCATAGAAATTTAGAGTGTCAGTCCTCTTGTACTTAAGTCGGGCTTCTGCCTTTTGAATTAAATTCCGATGCAATATCTGTGTTTCATCGTCAATACGAAGGTCCAAGGGATACAGTAAACCTGAAGTGAAGCATCGGAATGTAAAACTGTACTCACAGGAGAGGTTAAAATCATAGAAAGTGAGAGTGTCAGTGCTCTTGTACTTAAGTCGGCATTGTGCCCTTTGTATTAAATTCGGATGCAATTTCTGTGATACATTGTCAATAAGAAGGTCCAAGGAATACAGTAAACCTGAAGTGAAGCATTGGAATCTAAAACTGGGCTCACAGGAGTGGTTCAAATCATAGAAAGTTAGAGTGTCAGTCCTCTTGTACTTAAGTCGGCATTGTGCCTTTTGTATTAAATTCGGATGCAATTTCTGTGTTTCATCGTCAATAAGAAATTCCAAGGGATACAGTATACCTGAAGTGAAGCATCGGAATCTAAAACTGGACTCACAGGCGAGGTTCAAATCATAGTAAGTTAGATTGTCAGTCCTCTTGTACTTAAGTCAGCATTGTGCCCTTTGTATTAAATTCGGATGCAATGTCTGTGTTTCATCGTCAATAAGAAGGTCCAAGGTATACAGTAAACATGAAGTGAAGCATTGGAATCTAAAACGGGCCTCACAGGAGAGGTTGAAATCATAGAAAGTTAGAGTGTACTTAAGTCGGCATTGTGCCATTTGTATTAAATTCGGATGCAATTTCTGTGTTTCATCGTCAATTAGAAATTCCAAGGGATACAGTAAACCTGAAGTGACGCATCGGAATCTAAAACTGGACTCACAGGAGAGGTTCAAAGCATAGAAAGTTGATTGTCAGTCCTCTTGTACTTAAGTGGGCATTGTGCCTTTGTATTAAATTCGGATGCAATTTCTGTGTTTCATCGTCAATAAGAAGGTCCAAGGGATACAGTAAACCTGAAGTCAATTACCGGAATCTAAAACCGAACTCACAGAAGAGGTTCAAATCATAAAAAGTTTGAGTGTCAGTCCTCTTGTACTTAAGTCAACATTGTGGCTTTTGTATTAAATTCGGATGCAATTCCTGTGTTTCATCGTCAACAAGAAGGTCCAAGGTATACAGTAAAATTGAAGTGAAGCGTCGAAATCTAAAACTGGTCTCACAGAAGAGGTTCAAATCATAGAAAGTTAGAGTGTCAGTCCTCTTGTACTTATGTTGTCTTTGTGCCTTTTGTATTAAATTTGGATGCAATATCTGTGTTTCATCGTCAATTAAAAGGTCCAAGGGATACAGTAAACCTAAAGTGAAGCATCGGAATCTAACACTGGACTCACAGGAGGGGTTCAAATCATAGAAATGTAGAATGTCAGTCCTCTTGTACTTAAGTCAGCATTGTGACTTTTGTATTAAATTCGGAAGCAATTTCTATGTTTCATCGCCAATAAGAAGGTCCAAGGGATACAGTAAACCTGAAGTGAAGCATCGGAATCCAAAACTGGACTCACAGGAGAGGTTCAAATCATAGAAAGTGAGAGTGTCAGTGCTCTTGTACTTAGGTCGGCATTGTGCCTTTTGCATTAAAATCGGTTGCAATGTCTGTTTTTCGTCGTCAATAAGAAGGTCCATGGTATACAGTAAACATGAAGTGAAGCATTGGAATCTAAAACTGGGCTCACAGGAGAGGTTCAAATCATAGAGAGTTAGAGTGTACTTAAGTCGGCATTGTGCCTTTTGTATTAAATTCGGATGCAATTTCTGTGTTTCATCGTCACTAAGAAGGTCCAAGGGATACAGTAAACCTGAAGTGAAGCATCGGAATCTAAAACTGGACTCACAGGGAAGGTTAAAATCATAGAAAGTTAGAGTGTCAGTCCTCTTGTACTAAGTTTGGCATTGTGCCCTTTGTATTAAATTCTAATGCATTTTCTGTGTTTCATCGTCAATAAGAAGGTCCAAGGTTACAGTAAACCTGAAGTGAAGCATCGGAACCTAAAACTGTACTCACAGGAGAGGTTCAAATCATAGGAAGTTAGAGTGTCAGTCCTCTTGTACTTAAGTCAACATTGTGCCTTTTGTATTAAATTCGGATGCAATTTCTGTGTTTCATCGTCAATTAAAAGGTCCAAGGGATACAGTAAACCTGAAGTGAAGCATCGGAATCTAACACTGGACTCACAGGAGAGGTTCAAATCATAGAAAGTGAGAGGGTCAGTGCTCTTGTACTTAGGTCGGCATTGTGCCTTTTGTATTAAATTCGGATGCAATGTCTGTGTTTCATCGTCAATAAGAAGGTCCAAGGTATACAGTAAACATGAAGTGAAGCATTGGAATCTAAAACGGGGCTCACAGGAGAGGTTGAAATCATAGAACGTTAGAGTGTACTTAAGTCGGCATTGTGCCATTTGTATTAAATTCGGATGCAATTTCTGTGTTTCATCGTCAATAAGAAGGTCCAAGGGATACAGTAAACCTGAAGTGAATTACCGGAATCAAAAACCGATCTCACAGAAGAGGTTTAAATCATAAAAAGTTTGAGTGTCAGTCCTCTTGTACTTAAATCGGCACTGTGCCTTTTGTTTTAAATTCGGATGCAATTTCTGCGTTTCATCGTCAATAAGAAATTCCAAGGGATACAGTAAACCTGAAGTGAAGCATCGGATTCTAAAACTGGACTCACAGGAGAGGTTCTAATGATAGAATGTTAGAGTGTCAGTAATCTTGTACTAAGGTCGGAATTGTGCCTTTTGTATTAAATTCTGGTGCAATTTCTGTGTTTCATCGTCTATAAGAAGGTCCATGGGACACAGTAATCCTGAAGTGAAGCATCAGAATCTAAAACCGAACTCACAGGAGAGGTTCAAATCATAGAAAGTTTGAGTGTCAGTTCTCTTGTACTTAAGTCGGCATTGTGCCTTTTGTGTTAAATTCGGATGCAATTTCTGTGTTTCATCGCCAATAAAAAGGTCCAAGGTATACAGTAAACCTGAAGTGAAGCATCGAAATCTAAAACTCGACTCACAGGAGCGGTTCAAATCATAGAAAGTTAGAGTGTCAGTCCTCTTATACTTAAGTCGGCATTGTGCCTTTTGAATTAAAATCCGATGCAATTTCTGTGTTTCATCGTCAATACGAAGGTCCAAGGGATACAGTAAACCTGAAGTGAAGCATCGGAATCTAAAACTGGACTCACAGGAGAGGTTCAAATCATAGAAAGTGAGAGTGTCAGTGCTCTTGTACTTAAGTCGGCATTGTGCCCTTTGTATTAAATTCGGATGCAATTTCTGTGATTCATCGTAAATAAGAAGGTCCAAGGAATACAGTAAACCTGAAGTGAAGCATTGGAATCTAAAACTGGGCTCACAGGAGAGGTTCAAATCATAGAAAGTTAGAGTGTCAGTCCCCTTGTACTTAAGTCAGCATTGTGCCTTATGTATTAAATTCGGATGCAATATCTGTGTTTCATCGTCAATAAGAAATTCCAAGGGATACAGTAAACCTGAAGTGAAGCATCGGAATCTAAAACTGGACTCACAGGAGAGGTTCAAATCATAGAAAGTTAGATTGTCAGTCCTCTTGTACTTAAGTGAGCATTGTGCCTTTTGTATTAAATTCGGATGCAATTTCTGTGTTTCATCGTCAATAAGAAGGTCCAAGGGATACAGTAAACCTGAAGTGAAGCATCAGAATCTGAAACTGAACTCACAGGCGAGGTTCAAATCATTGAGAGTTAGTGTGTCAGTCCTCTTGTACTTATGTCGGCATTGTGCCTTTTGTTTTAAATTCACATGCTATTTTTGTGCTTCATCGTCAATAAGAAGGTCCAAGGGATACAGTAAACCTGAAGTGTATCATCAGAATCTAAAACGGGTCTCATCGGAGAGTTTCAAATCATAGAAAGTTAGAGTATCAGTCCTCTTGTACTTAAGTCGGCATTGTGCCTTTTGTATTAAATTCGGATGCAATTTCTGTGTTTCATCGTCAATAAGAAGGTCCAAGGGATACAGTAAACCTGAAGTGAACTATCGGAATCTAAAACCGGACTCACAGAAGAGGTTCAAATCATAATAAGTTAGAGTGTCAGTCCTCATGTACTTAAATCGGCACTGTGCCTTTTTATTTAAATTCGGATGCAATTTCTGTGTTTCATCGTCAATAAGAAGGTCCAAGGTATACAGTAAACCTGAAGTGAAGCATCGGAATCTAAAACTGGACTCACAGGAGCGGTTCAAATCATAGATAGTTAGAGTGTCAGTCTTCTTGTAGTTAAGTCGGCATAGTGCCTTTTGAATTTAATTCCGATGCAATTTCTGTGTTTCATCGTCACTAAGAAGGTCCAAGGGATACAGTAAACCTGAAGTGAAGCATCGGAATCTAAAACTGGACACACAGGAGGGGTTCAAATCATAGAAATTTAGAGTGTCAGTCCTCTTGTACTAAGTTTGGCATTGTGCCCTTTGTATTAAATTCTAATGCATTTTCTGTGTTTCATCGGCAATAAGAAGGTCCAAGGTATACAGTAAACCTGAAGTGAAGCATCGGAATCTAAAACTGGACTCACAGGAGAAGTTCAAATCATAGAAAGTTAGAGTGTCAGTAATCTTGTACTTAAGTCGGCATTGTGCATTTTGAATTTAATTCCGATGCAATTTCAGTGTTTCATCGTCACTAAGAAGGACCACGGGACACAGTAAACCTGAAGTGAAGCATCAGAATCTAAGACTGTACTCACAGGAGGGGTTCAAATCATAGAACGTTAGAGTGTCAGTCCTCTTGTACTTAAGTCGGCATTGTGTCTTTTGTGTTAAATTCGGATGCAATATCTGTGTTTCATCGTCAATACGAGGGTCCAAGGTATACAGTAAACCTGAAGTGAAGCATCGGAATCTAAAACTAGACTCACAGGAGAGGTTCAAATCATAGAATGTTAGAGTGTCAGTCATCTGGTATTTAAGTCGGCATTGTGCATTTTGTATAAAATTCGGATGCAATTTCTGTATTTCATCGTCAATAAGAAGGTCCAAGGGATACAGTAAACCTGAAATGAACTATCGGAATCTAAAACCGGACTCACAGAAGAGGTTCAAATCATAAAAACTTAGAGTGTCAGTCCTCTTGTACTTAAATCGGCACTGTGCCCTTTGTTTTAAATTCGGATGCAATTTCTGTGTTTCAACTCAATAAGAAGGCCCAAGGAATACAGTAAACCTGAGGTCAAGCTTCGGAATATAAAACAGTACTCACAGGAGAGGTTCAAATCATAGAAAGTTTGAGTGTCAGTAATCTTGTACTTAAGTCGGCATTGTGCCTTTTGTATTAAATTCGGATGCAATTTCTGTGTTTCATCGTCAATAAGAAGGTCCAAGAGATACAGTTAACCTGAAGTGAAGCATCGGAATCTGAAACTGGACTCACAGGAGAGGTTCATATCATAGAATGTTAGATTGTCAGTCCTCTTGTACTTAAGTGGGCATTGTGCCTTTTGTATTAAATTCGGATGCAATTTCTGTGTTTCATCGTCAATAAGAAGGTCCAAGGGATACAGTAAACCTGAAGTGTATCATCAGAATCTAAAACTGGTCTCATCGGAGAGTTTCAAATCATAGAAAGTTAGGGTATCAGTCCTCTTGTACTTAAGTCGGCATTGTGCCTTTTGTATTAAATTCGGATGCAATTTCTGTATTTCATCGTCAATAAGAAGGTCCAAGGGATACAGTAAACCTGAAGTGAACTATCGGAATCTAAAACCGGACTCACAGAAGAGGTTCAAATCATAAAAAGTTAGAGTGTCAGTCCTCTTGTACTTAAATCGGCACTGTGCCCTTTGTTTTAAATTCGGATGCAATTTCTGTGTTTCAACTCAATAAGAAGGCCCAAGGAATACAGTAAACCTGAGGTCAAGCTTCGGAATATAAAACAGTACTCACAGGAGAGGTTCAAATCATAGAAAGTTTGAGTGTCAGTCCTCTTGTACTTAAGTCGGCATTGCGCCTTTTGAATTTAATTCCGATGCAATTTCTTTGCCTCCTCGTCAAAAAGAAAGTCCAAGGTATACAGTAAACCTGAAGTGAAACATTGGAATCTAAAACTGGACCCACAGGAGAGGTTCAAATCATAGAAAGTTAGAGTGTCAGTAATCTTGTACTTAAGTCAGCATTGTGCCTTTTGTATTAAATTCGGATGCAATTTCTGTGTCTCATCGTCAATATGAAGGTCCACGGTATACAGTAAACCTGAAGTGAAGCATCGGAATCTAAAACTGGACTCACAGGAGCGGTTCAAATCATAGATAGTTAGAGTGTCAGTCCTCTTGTAGTTAAGTCGGCATTGTGCCTTTTGAATTTAATTCCGATTCAATTTCTGTGTTTCATCGTCACTAAGAAGGTCCAAGGGATACAGAAAAACCTGAAGTGAAGCATCGGAATCTAAAACTGGACTCACAGGAGGGGTTCAAATCATAGAAAGTTAGAGTGTCAGTAATCTTGTACTTAAGTCGGCATTGTGCATTTTGAATTTAATTCCGATGCAATTTCAGTGTTTCATCGTCACTAAGAAGGTCCAAGGGACACAGTAAACCTGAAGTGAAGCATCGGAATCTAAAACTGTACTCACAGGAGAGGTTCAAATCATAGAACGTTAGAGTGTCAGTCCTCTTTTACTTAAGTCGGCATTGTGCCTTTTGTGTTAAATCCGGATGCAATTTCTGTGTTTCATCGTCAATAAGAAATTCCAAGGGATACAGTAAACCTGAAGTGAAGCATCGGAATCTAAAACCGGACTCACAGAAGAGGTTCAAATCATAAAAAGTTAGAGCGTCAGTCCTCTTGTACTTAAGTCGGCATTGTGCCTTTTGTATTAAATTCGGATGCAATTTGTGAGTTTCATCGTCAATAAGAAGGTCCAAGGGATACAGTAAACCTGAAGTGAAGCATCGGAATCTAAAACTGGACACACAGGAGAGGTTCAAATCATAGATAGTTAGAGTGTCAGTCCTCTTGTACTTAAGTCGGCATTGTGCCTCTTATGCTAAATTCGGATGCAATTTCTGTGTTTCATCGGCAATAAGAAGGTCCAAGGGATACAGTAAACCTGAAGTGAGTCATCAGAATCTAAAACTGGACTCATCGGAGAGTTTCAAATCATATAAAGTTAGAGTGTCAGTCCTCTTGTACAAAAGTCGGCATTGTGCATTTTGTATTAAATTCGGATCCAATTTCTGTGTTTCATCGTCAATAAGAAGGTCCAAGGAATACAGTATATCTGAGGTCAAGCTTCGGAATCTAAATCTGGACTCACAGGAGGGGTTCAAATCATAGAAAGTTAGAGTGTCAGTAATCTTGTACTTAAGTCGGCATTGTGCCTTTTGAATTTAATTCCGATTCAATTTCTGTGTTTCATCGTCACTAAGAAGGTCCAAGGGATACAGAAAAACCTGAAGTGAAGCATCGGAATCTAAAACTGGACTCACAGGAGGGGTTCAAATCATAGAAAGTTAGAGTGTCAGTAATCTTGTACTTAAGCCGGCATTGTGCATTTTGAATTTAATTCCGATGCAATTTCAGTGTTTCATCGTCACTAAGAAGGTCCAAGGGACACAGTAAACCTGAAGTGAAGCATCGGAATCTAACACTGGACTCATAGGAGAGGTTCAAATCATAGAAAGTTAGAGTGTCAGTCCTCTTGTACTTAAGTCAGCATTGTGACATTTGTATTAAATTCGGAAGCAATTTCTATGTTTCATCGCCAATAAGAAGGGCCAAGGGATACAGTAAACCTGAAGTGAAGCATCGGAATCCAAAACTGGACTCACTGGAGAGGTTCAAATCATAGAAAGTGAGAGTGTCAGTGCTCTTGTACTTAAGTCGCCATTGTGCGTTTTGTATTAAATTCGGATGCAATTTCTGTGTTTCATCGTCAATAAGAAGGTCCAAGGGATACAGTAAACCTGAAGTGAATTATCGGAATCTAAAACCGAACTCACAGAAGAGGTTCAAATCATAAAAAGTTAGAGTGTCAGTCCTCTTGTACTTAAATCGGCACTCTGCCTTTTGTTTTAAATTCGGATGCTATTTGTGTGTTTGATCGTCAATAAGAAGGTGCAAGGAATACAGTAAACCTGAGGTCAAGCTTCGGAATATAAAACTGAACTCACAGGAGAGGTTCAAATCATAGAAAGTTTGAGTGAGAGTCCTCTTGTACTTAAGTCGGCATTGTGCTTTTTGAATTTAATTACGATAAAATTTCTGTCCCTCCTCGTCAAAAAGAAGGTCCAAGGTATACAGTAAACCTGAAGTGAAACATCGGAATCTAAAACTGGACCCAAAGGCGAGGTCAAATCATAGAAAGTTAGAGTGTCAGTCCTCTTGTACTTAAGTCGGGCTTCTGCCTTTTGAATTAAATTCCGATGCAATATCTGTGTTTCATCGTCAATACGAAGGTCCAAGGGATACAGTAAACCTGAAGTGAAGCATCGGAATGTAAAACTGTACTCACAGGAGAGGTTAAAATCATAGAAAGTGAGAGTGTCAGTGCTCTTGTACTTAAGTCGGCATTGTGCCCTTTGTATTAAATTCGGATGCAATTTCTGTGATACATTGTCAATAAGAAGGTCCAAGGAATACAGTAAACCTGAAGTGAAGCATTGGAATCTAAAACTGGGCTCACAGGAGTGGTTCAAATCATAGAAAGTTAGAGTGTCAGTCCTCTTGTACTTAAGTCGGCATTGTGCCTTTTGTATTAAATTCGGATGCAATTTCTGTGTTTCATCGTCAATAAGAAATTCCAAGGGATACAGTATACCTGAAGTGAAGCATCGGAATCTAAAACTGGACTCACAGGAGAGGTTCAAATCATAGTAAGTTAGATTGTCAGTCCTCTTGTACTTAAGTCGGCATTGTGCATTTTGTATAAAATTCGGATGCAATTTCTGTATTTCATCGTCAATAAGAAGGTCCAAGGGATACAGTAAACCTGAAATGAACTATCGGAATCTAAAACCGGACTCACAGAAGAGGTTCAAATCATAAAAACTTAGAGTGTCAGTCCTCTTGTACTTAAATCGGCACTGTGCCCTTTGTTTTAAATTCGGATGCAATTTCTGTGTTTCAACTCAATAAGAAGGCCCAAGGAATACAGTAAACCTGAGGTCAAGCTTCGGAATATAAAACAGTACTCACAGGAGAGGTTCAAATCATAGAAAGTTTGAGTGTCAGTAATCTTGTACTTAAGTCGGCATTGTGCCTTTTGTATTAAATTCGGATGCAATTTCTGTGTTTCATCGTCAATAAGAAGGTCCAAGAGATACAGTTAACCTGAAGTGAAGCATCGGAATCTAAAACTGGACTCACAGGAGAGGTTCATATCATAGAATGTTAGATTGTCAGTCCTCTTGTACTTAAGTGGGCATTGTGCCTTTTGTATTAAATTCGGATGCAATTTCTGTGTTTCATCGTCAATAAGAAGGTCCAAGGGATACAGTAAACCTGAAGTGTATCATCAGAATCTAAAACTGGTCTCATCGGAGAGTTTCAAATCATAGAAAGTTAGAGTATCAGTCCTCTTGTACTTAAGTCGGCATTGTGCCTTTTGTATTAAATTCGGATGCAATTTCTGTATTTCATCGTCAATAAGAAGGTCCAAGGGATACAGTAAACCTGAAGTGAACTATCGGAATCTAAAACCGGACTCACAGAAGAGGTTCAAATCATAAAAAGTTAGAGTGTCAGTCCTCTTGTACTTAAATCGGCACTGTGCCCTTTGTTTTAAATTCGGATGCAATTTCTGTGTTTCAACTCAATAAGAAGGCCCAAGGAATACAGTAAACCTGAGGTCAAGCTTCGGAATATAAAACAGTACTCACAGGAGAGGTTCAAATCATAGAAAGTTTGAGTGTCAGTCCTCTTGTACTTAAGTCGGCATTGCGCCTTTTGAATTTAATTCCGATGCAATTTCTTTGCCTCCTCGTCAAAAAGAAAGTCCAAGGTATACAGTAAACCTGAAGTGAAACATTGGAATCTAAAACTGGACCCACAGGAGAGGTTCAAATCATAGAAAGTTAGAGTGTCAGTAATCTTGTACTTAAGTCAGCATTGTGCCTTTTGTATTAAATTCGGATGCAATTTCTGTGTCTCATCGTCAATATGAAGGTCCAAGGTATACAGTAAACCTGAAGTGAAGCATCGGAATCTAAAACTGGACTCACAGGAGCGGTTCAAATCATAGATAGTTAGAGTGTCAGTCCTCTTGTAGTTAAGTCGGCATTGTGCCTTTTGAATTTAATTCCGATTCAATTTCTGTGTTTCATCGTCACTAAGAAGGTCCAAGGGATACAGAAAAACCTGAAGTGAAGCATCGGAATCTAAAACTGGACTCACAGGAGGGGTTCAAATCATAGAAAGTTAGAGTGTCAGTAATCTTGTACTTAAGTCGGCATTGTGCATTTTGAATTTAATTCCGATGCAATTTCAGTGTTTCATCGTCACTAAGAAGGTCCAAGGGACACAGTAAACCTGAAGTGAAGCATCGGAATCTAAAACTGTACTCACAGGAGAGGTTCAAATCATAGAACGTTAGAGTGTCAGTCCTCTTTTACTTAAGTCGGCATTGTGCCTTTTGTGTTAAATCCGGATGCAATTTCTGTGTTTCATCGTCAATAAGAAATTCCAAGGGATACAGTAAACCTGAAGTGAAGCATCGGAATCTAAAACCGGACTCACAGAAGAGGTTCAAATCATAAAAAGTTAGAGCGTCAGTCCTCTTGTACTTAAGTCGGCATTGTGCCTTTTGTATTAAATTCGGATGCAATTTGTGAGTTTCATCGTCAATAAGAAGGTCCAAGGGATACAGTAAACCTGAAGTGAAGCATCGGAATCTAAAACTGGACACACAGGAGAGGTTCAAATCATAGATAGTTAGAGTGTCAGTCCTCTTGTACTTAAGTCGGCATTGTGCCTCTTATGCTAAATTCGGATGCAATTTCTGTGTTTCATCGGCAATAAGAAGGTCCAAGGGATACAGTAAACCTGAAGTGAGTCATCAGAATCTAAAACTGGACTCATCGGAGAGTTTCAAATCATATAAAGTTAGAGTGTCAGTCCTCTTGTACAAAAGTCGGCATTGTGCACTTTGTATTAAATTCGGATCCAATTTCTGTGTTTCATCGTCAATAAGAAGGTCCAAGGAATACAGTATATCTGAGGTCAAGCTTCGGAATCTAAATCTGGACTCACAGGAGGGGTTCAAATCATAGAAAGTTAGAGTGTCAGTAATCTTGTACTTAAGTCGGCATTGTGCCTTTTGAATTTAATTCCGATTCAATTTCTGTGTTTCATCGTCACTAAGAAGGTCCAAGGGATACAGAAAAACCTGAAGTGAAGCATCGGAATCTAAAACTGGACTCACAGGAGGGGTTCAAATCATAGAAAGTTAGAGTGTCAGTAATCTTGTACTTAAGCCGGCATTGTGCATTTTGAATTTAATTCCGATGCAATTTCAGTGTTTCATCGTCACTAAGAAGGTCCAAGGGACACAGTAAACCTGAAGTGAAGCATCGGAATCTAACACTGGACTCATAGGAGAGGTTCAAATCATAGAAAGTTAGAGTGTCAGTCCTCTTGTACTTAAGTCAGCATTGTGACATTTGTATTAAATTCGGAAGCAATTTCTATGTTTCATCGCCAATAAGAAAGTCCAAGGGATACAGTAAACCTGAAGTGAAGCATCGGAATTCAAAACTGGACTCACAGGAGAGGTTTAAATCATAGAAAGTGAGAGTGTCAGTGCTCTTGTACTTAGGTCGGCATTGTGCCTTTTGCATTAAAATCGGATGCGATGTCTGTTTTTCGTCGTCAATAAGAAGGTCCATGGTATACAGTAAACATGAAGTGAAGCATTGGAATCTAAAACTGGGCTCACAGGAGAGGTTCAAATCATAGAGAGTTAGAGTGTACTTAAGTCGGCATTGTGCGTTTTGTATTAAATTCGGATGCAATTTCTGTGTTTCATCGTCAATAAGAAGGTCCAAGGGATACAGTAAACCTGAAGTGAATTATCGGAATCTAAAACCGAACTCACAGAAGAGGTTCAAATCATAAAAAGTTAGAGTGTCAGTCCTCTTGTACTTAAATCGGCACTCTGCCTTTTGTTTTAAATTCGGATGCTATTTGTGTGTTTGATCGTCAATAAGAAGGTGCAAGGAATACAGTAAACCTGAGGTCAAGCTTCGGAATATAAAACTGAACTCACAGGAGAGGTTCAAATCATAGAAAGTTTGAGTGAGAGTCCTCTTGTACTTAAGTCGGCATTGTGCTTTTTGAATTTAATTACGATAAAATTTCTGTCCCTCCTCGTCAAAAAGAAGGTCCAAGGTATACAGTAAACCTGAAGTGAAACATCGGAATCTAAAACTGGACCCAAAGGCGAGGTCAAATCATAGAAAGTTAGAGTGTCAGTCCTCTTGTACTTAAGTCAGCATTGTGACTTTTGTATTAAATTCGGAAGCAATTACTATGTTTCATCGCCAATAAGAAGGGCCAAGGGATACAGTAAACCTGAAGTGAAGAATCGGAATCCAAAACTGGACTCACTGGAGAGGTTCAAATCATAGAAAGTGAGAGTGTCAGTGCTCTTGTACTTAAGTCGCCATTGTGCTCTTTGTATTAAATTCGGATGCAATTTCTGTGATTCATTGTCAATACGAAGGTCCAAGGAATACAGTAAACCTGAAGTGAAGCATTGGAATCTAAAACTGGGCTCACAGGAGTGGTTCAAATCATAGAAATTTAGAGTGTCAGTCCTCTTGTACTTAAGTCGGGCTTCTGCCTTTTGAATTAAATTCCGATGCAATATCTGTGTTTCATCGTCAATACGAAGGTCCAAGGGATACAGTAAACCTGAAGTGAAGCATCGGAATGTAAAACTGTACTCACAGGAGAGGTTAAAATCATAGAAAGTGAGAGTGTCAGTGCTCTTGTACTTAAGTCGGCATTGTGCCCTTTGTATTAAATTCGGATGCAATTTCTGTGATACATTGTCAATAAGAAGGTCCAAGGAATACAGTAAACCTGAAGTGAAGCATTGGAATCTAAAACTGGGCTCACAGGAGTGGTTCAAATCATAGAAAGTTAGAGTGTCAGTCCTCTTGTACTTAAGTCGGCATTGTGCCTTTTGTATTAAATTCGGATGCAATTTCTGTGTTTCATCGTCAATAAGAAATTCCAAGGGATACAGTATACCTGAAGTGAAGCATCGGAATCTAAAACTGGACTCACAGGAGAGGTTCAAATCATAGTAAGTTAGATTGTCAGTCCTCTTGTACTTAAGTCGGCATTGTGCCCTTTGTATTAAATTCGGATGCAATGTCTGTGTTTCATCGTCAATAAGAAGGTCCAAGGTATACAGTAAACATGAAGTGAAGCATTGGAATCTAAAACGGGCCTCACAGGAGAGGTTGAAATCATAGAAAGTTAGAGTGTACTTAAGTCGGCATTGTGCCATTTGTATTAAATTCGGATGCAATTTCTGTGTTTCATCGTCAATTAGAAATTCCAAGGGATACAGTAAACCTGAAGTGACGCATCGGAATCTAAAACTGGACTCACAGGAGAGGTTCAAAGCATAGAAAGTTAGATTGTCAGTCCTCTTGTACTTAAGTCGGCATTGTGCCTTTGTATTAAATTCGGATGCAATTTCTGTGTTTCATCGTCAATAAGAAGGTCCAAGGGATACAGTAAACCTGAAGTCAATTACCGGAATCTAAAACCGAACTCACAGAAGAGGTTCAAATCATAAAAAGTTTGAGTGTCAGTCCTCTTGTACTTAAGTCAACATTGTGGCTTTTGTATTAAATTCGGATGCAATTCCTGTGTTTCATCGTCAACAAGAAGGTCCAAGGTATACAGTAAAATTGAAGTGAAGCATCGAAATCTAAAACTGGTCTCACAGAAGAGGTTCAAATCATAGAAAGTTAGAGTGTCAGTCCTCTTGTACTTATGTTGTCTTTGTGCCTTTTGTATTAAATTTGGATGCAATATCTGTGTTTCATCGTCAATTAAAAGGTCCAAGGGATACAGTAAACCTAAAGTGAAGCATCGGAATCTAACACTGGACTCACAGGAGGGGTTCAAATCATAGAAATGTAGAATGTCAGTCCTCTTGTACTTAAGTCAGCATTGTGACTTTTGTATTAAATTCGGAAGCAATTTCTATGTTTCATCGCCAATAAGAAGGTCCAAGGGATACAGTAAACCTGAAGTGAAGCATCGGAATCCAAAACTGGACTCACAGGAGAGGTTCAAATCATAGAGAGTTAGAGTGTACTTAAGTCGGCATTGTGCCTTTTGTATTAAATTCGGATGCAATTTCTGTGTTTCATCGTCACTAAGAAGGTCCAAGGGATACAGTAAACCTGAAGTGAAGCATCGGAATCTAAAACTGGACTCACAGGGAAGGTTAAAATCATAGAAAGTTAGAGTGTCAGTCCTCTTGTACTAAGTTTGGCATTGTGCCCTTTGTATTAAATTCTAATGCATTTTCTGTGTTTCATCGTCAATAAGAAGGTCCAAGGTTACAGTAAACCTGAAGTGAAGCATCGGAACCTAAAACTGGGCTCACAGGAGAGGTTCAAATCATAGAGAGTTAGAGTGTACTTAAGTCGGCATTGTGCCTTTTGTATTAAATTCGGATGCAATTTCTGTGTTTCATCGTCAATAAGAAGGTCCAAGGGATACAGTAAACCTGAAGTGAATTACCGGAATCAAAAACCGATCTCACAGAAGAGGTTTAAATCATAAAAAGTTTGAGTGTCAGTCCTCTTGTACTTAAATCGGCACTGTGCCTTTTGTTTTAAATTCGGATGCAATTTCTGTGTTTCATCGTCAATAAGAAATTCCAAGGGATACAGTAAACCTGAAGTGAAGCATCGGAATCTAAAACTGGACTCACAGGAGAGGTTCTAATGATAGAATGTTAGAGTGTCAGTAATCTTGTACTAAGGTCGGAATTGTGCCTTTTGTATTAAATTCTGGTGCAATTTCTGTGTTTCATCGTCTATAAGAAGGTCCATGGGACACAGTAATCCTGAAGTGAAGCATCAGAATCTAAAACCGAACTCACAGGAGAGGTTCAAATCATAGAAAGTTTGAGTGTCAGTTCTCTTGTACTTAAGTCGGCATTGTGCCTTTTGTGTTAAATTCGGATGCAATTTCTGTGTTTCATCGCCAATAAAAAGGTCCAAGGTATACAGTAAACCTGAAGTGAAGCATCGAAATCTAAAACTCGACTCACAGGAGCGGTTCAAATCATAGAAAGTTAGAGGGTCAGTCCTCTTATACTTAAGTCGGCATTGTGCCTTTTGAATTAAAATCCGATGCAATTTCTGTGTTTCATCGTCAATACGAAGATCCAAGGGATACAGTAAACCTGAAGTGAAGCATCGGAATCTAAAACTGGACTCACAGGAGAGGTTCAAATCATAGAAAGTGAGAGTGTCAGTGCTCTTGTACTTATGTCGGCATTGTGCCCTTTGTATTAAATTCGGATGCAATTTCTGTGATTCATCGTAAATAAGAAGGTCCAAGGAATACAGTAAACCTGAAGTGAAGCATTGGAATCTAAAACTGGGCTCACAGGAGAGGTTCAAATCATAGAAAGTTAGAGTGTCAGTCCCCTTGTACTTAAGTCAGCATTGTGCCTTATGTATTAAATTCGGATGCAATATCTGTGTTTCATCGTCAATAAGAAATTCCAAGGGATACAGTAAACCTGAAGTGAAGCATCGGAATCTAAAACTGGACTCACAGGAGAGGTTCAAATCATAGAAAGTTAGATTGTCAGTCCTCTTGTACTTAAGTGAGCATTGTGCCTTTTGTATTAAATTCGGATGCAATTTCTGTGTTTCATCGTCAATAAGAAGGTCCAAGGGATACAGTAAACCTGAAGTGAAGCATCAGAATCTGAAACTGAACTCACAGGCGAGGTTCAAATCATTGAGAGTTAGTGTGTCAGTCCTCTTGTACTTATGTCGGCATTGTGCCTTTTGTTTTAAATTCACATGCTATTTTTGTGCTTCATCGTCAATAAGAAGGTCCAAGGGATACAGTAAACCTGAAGTGTATCATCAGAATCTAAAACGGGTCTCATCGGAGAGTTTCAAATCATAGAAAGTTAGAGTATCAGTCCTCTTGTACTTAAGTCGGCATTGTGCCTTTTGTATTAAATTCGGATGCAATTTCTGTGTTTCATCGTCAATAAGAAGGTCCAAGGGATACAGTAAACCTGAAGTGAACTATCGGAATCTAAAACCGGACTCACAGAAGAGGTTCAAATCATAATAAGTTAGAGTGTCAGTCCTCATGTACTTAAATCGGCACTGTGCCTTTTTATTTAAATTCGGATGCAATTTCTGTGTTTCATCGTCAATAAGAAGGTCCAAGGAATACAGTAAACCTGAGGTCAAGCTTCGGAATATAAAACAGGACTCACAGGAGAGGTTCAAATCATAGAAAGTTTGAGTGTCAGTCCTCTTGTACTTAAGTCGGCATTGCGCCTTTTGAATTTAATTACGATGCAATTTCTTTGCCTCCTCGTCAAAAAGAAGGTCCAAGGTATACAGTAAACCTGAAGTGAAACATCGGAATCTAAAACTGGACCCACAGGAGAGGTTCAAATCATAGAAAGTTAGAGTGTCAGTAATCTTGTACTTAAGTCGGCATTGTGCCTTTTGTATTAAATTCGGATGCAATTTCTGTGTTTCATCGTCAATAAGAAGGTCCAAGGTATACAGTAAACCTGAAGTGAAGCATCGGAATCTAAAACTGGACTCACAGGAGCGGTTCAAATCATAGATAGTTAGAGTGTCAGTCTTCTTGTAGTTAAGTCGGCATAGTGCCTTTTGAATTTAATTCCGATGCAATTTCTGTGTTTCATCGTCACTAAGAAGGTCCAAGGGATACAGTAAACCTGAAGTGAAGCATCGGAATCTAAAACTGGACACACAGGAGGGGTTCAAATCATAGAAATTTAGAGTGTCAGTCCTCTTGTACTAAGTTTGGCATTGTGCCCTTTGTATTAAATTCTAATGCATTTTCTGTGTTTCATCGGCAATAAGAAGGTCCAAGGTATACAGTAAACCTGAAGTGAAGCATCGGAATCTAAAACTGGACTCACAGGAGAAGTTCAAATCATAGAAAGTTAGAGTGTCAGTAATCTTGTACTTAAGTCGGCATTGTGCATTTTGAATTTAATTCCGATGCAATTTCAGTGTTTCATCGTCACTAAGAAGGACCACGGGACACAGTAAACCTGAAGTGAAGCATCAGAATCTAAAACTGTACTCACAGGAGAGGTTCAAATCATAGAACGTTAGAGTGTCAGTCCTCTTGTACTTAAGTCGGCATTGTGCCTTTTGTGTTAAATTCGGATGCAATATCTGTGTTTCATCGTCAATACGAGGGTCCAAGGTATACAGTAAACCTGAAGTGAAGCATCGGAATCTAAAACTAGACTCACAGGAGAGGTTCAAATCATAGAACGTTAGAGTGTCAGTCCTCTTGTACTTAAATCGGCACTGTGCCCTTTGTTTTAAATTCGGATGCAATTTCTGTGTTTCAACTCAATAAGAAGGCCCAAGGAATACAGTAAACCTGAGGTCAAGCTTCGGAATATAAAACAGTACTCACAGGAGAGGTTCAAATCATAGAAAGTATGAGTGTCAGTAATCTTGTACTTAAGTCGGCATTGTGCCTTTTGTATTAAATTCGGATGCAATTTCTGTGTTTCATCGTCAATAAGAAGGTCCAAGAGATACAGTAAACCTGAAGTGAAGCATCGGAATCTGAAACTGGACTCACAGGAGAGGTTCATATCATAGAATGTTAGATTGTCAGTCCTCTTGTACTTAAGTGGGCATTGTGCCTTTTGTATTAAATTCGGATGCAATTTCTGTGTTTCATCGTCAATAAGAAGGTCCAAGGGATACAGTAAACCTGAAGTGAAGCATCAGAATCTAAAACTGAACTCACAGGAGAGGTTCAAATCATTGAGAGTTAGTGTGTCAGTCCTCTTGTACTTATGTCGGCATTGTGCCTTTTGTTTTAAATTCACATGCTATTTTTGTGCTTCATCGTCAATAAGAAGGTCCAAGGGATACAGTAAACCTGAAGTGTATCATCAGAATCTAAAACTGGTCTCATCGGAGAGTTTCAAATCATAGAAAGTTAGAATATCAGTCCTCTTGTACTTAAGTCGGCATTGTGCCTTTTGTATTAAATTCGGATGCAATTTCTGTATTTCATCGTCAATAAGAAGGTCCAAGGGATACAGTAAACCTGAAGTGAACTATCGGAATCTAAAACCGGACTCACAGAAGAGGTTCAAATCATAAAAAGTTAGAGTGTCAGTCCTCTTGTACTTAAATCGGCACTGTGCCCTTTGTTTTAAATTCGGATGCAATTTCTGTGTTTCAACTCAATAAGAAGGCCCAAGGAATACAGTAAACCTGAGGTCTAGCTTCATAATATAAAACAGTACTCACAGGAGAGGTTCAAATCATAGAAAGTTTGAGTGTCAGTCCTCTTGTACTTAAGTCGGCATTGCGCCTTTTGAATTTAATTCCGATGCAATTTCTTTGCCTCCTCGTCAAAAAGAAAGTCCAAGGTATACAGTAAGACTGAAGTGAAACATTGGAATCTAAAACTGGACCCACAGGAGAGGTTCAAATCATAGAAAGTTAGAGTGTCAGTAATCTTGTACTTAAGTCGGCATTGTGCCTTTTGTATTAAATTCGGATGCAATTTCTGTGTCTCATCGTCAATAAGAAGGTCCAAGGTATACAGTAAGCCTGAAGTGAAGCATCGGAATCTAAAACTGGACTCACAGGAGCGGTTCAAATCATAGATAGTTAGAGTGTCAGTCCTCTTGTAGTTAAGTCGGCATTGTGCCTTTTGAATTTAATTCCGATTCAATTTCTGTGTTTCATCGTCACTAAGAAGGTCCAAGGGATACAGAAAAACCTGAAGTGAAGCATCGGAATCTAAAACTGGACTCACAGGAGGGGTTCAAATCATAGAAAGTTAGAGTGTCAGTAATCTTGTACTTAAGTCGGCATTGTGCATTTTGAATTTAATTCCGATGCAATTTCAGTGTTTCATCGTCACTAAGAAGGTCCAAGGGACACAGTAAACCTGAAGTGAAGCATCGGAATCTAAAACTGTACTCACAGGAGAGGTTCAAATCATAGAACGTTAGAGTGTCAGTCCTCTTTTACTTAAGTCGGCATTGTGCCTTTTGTGTTAAATCCGGATGCAATTTCTGTGTTTCATCGTCAATAAGAAATTCCAAGGGATACAGTAAACCTGAAGTGAAGCATCGGAATCTAAAACCGGACTCACAGAAGAGGTTCAAATCATAAAAAGTTAGAGCGTCAGTCCTCTTGTACTTATGCCGGCATTGTGCTTTTTGTGTTAAATCCGGATGCAATTTCTGTGTTTCATCGTCAATAAGAAATTCCAAGGGATACAGTAAACCTGAAGTGAAGCATCGGAATCTAAAACTAAGCTCACAGGACAGGTTCAAATCATAGAAAGTTTGAGTGTCAGTCCTCTTGTACTTAAGTCGGCATTGTGCCTTTTGTGTTAAATTCGGATGCAACTTTTGTGTTTCATCGCCAATAAGAAGGTCCAAGGTATACAGTAAACCTGAAGTGAAGCATCGGAATCTAAAACTGGACTCACAGGAGAGGTACAAATCATAGAGAGTTAGAGTGTCAGTCCTCTTGTACTTAAGTCGGCATTGTGCCTTATGAATTAAATTCCGATGCAATATCTGTGTTTCATCGTCACTAAGAAGGTCCAAGTGATACAGTAAACATGAAGTGAAGCATCGGCATCTAAAACTGGACTCACAGGAGAGGTTCAAATCATAGAAAGTGAGAGTGTCAGTGCTCTTGTACTTAAGTCGGCATTGTGCCCTTTGTATTAAATTCGGATGCAATTTCTGTGATCCATCGTCAACAAGAAGGTCCAAGGAATACTGTAAACCTGAAGTGAAGCATTGGAATCTAAAACTGGGCTCACAGGAGAGGTTCAAATCATAGACAGTTAGAGTGTCAGTCCTCTTGTACTTAAGTCGGCATTGTGCCTTTTGTATTAAATTCGGATGCAATTTCTGTGTTTCATCGTCAATAAGAAATTCCAAGGGATACAGTAAACCTCAAGTGAAGCATCGGATTCTAAAACTGGACTCACAGGAGAGGTTCAAATCATAGAAAGTTTGATTGTCAGTCCTCTTGTATTTAAGTCGGCATTGTGCCTTTTGTATTCAATTCGGATGCAATATCTGTGTTTCATCGTCAATAAGAAGGTCCAATGGATACAGTAAACCTGAAGTGAAGCATCGGAATCTAAAACTGGACTCACAGGAGGGGTTCAAATCATAGAAAGTTAGAGTGTCAGTCCTCTTGTACTAAGTTTGGCATTGTGCCCTTTGTATTAAATTCTAATGCATTTTCTGTGTTTCATCGTCAATAAGAAGGTCCAAGGTATACAGTAAACCTGAAGTGAAGCATCGGAATCTAAAACTGGACTCACAGGAGAAGTTCAAATCATAGAAAGTTAGAGCGTCAGTAATCTTGTGCTTAAGTCGGCATTGTGCATTTTGAATTTTATTCCGATGCAATTTCTGTGTTTCATCGTCACTAAGAAGGTCCAAGGGACACAGTAAACCTGAAGTGCAGCATTGGAATCTAAAACTGGGCTCACAGGAGAGGTTCAAATCATAGAAAGTTTGAGTGTCAGTCCTCTTGTACTTAAGTCAGCATTGTGCCTTTGGTATTAAATTCGGATGCAATGTCTGTGTTTCATCGTCAACAAAAAGGTCCAAGGTATACAGTAAACCTGAAGTGAAGCATCGGAATCTAAAACTGGACTCACAGAAGAGGTTCATATCATAGAAAGTTAGAGTGTCAGTCCTCTTGTACCTAAGTTGGCTTTGTGACTTTGTATTAAATTTGGATGCAATTTCTGTGTTTAATCGTCAATTAAAAGGTCCAAGGGATACAGGAAACCTGAAGTTAAGCATCGGAATCTAACACTGCACTCACAGGAGAGGTTCAAATCATAGAAAGTGAGAGTGTCAATGCTCTTGTACTTAGGTCGGCATTGTGCCTTTTGTATTAAACTCGGATGCAATGTCTGTGTTTCTTCGTCAATAAGAAGGACCAAGGTATACAGTAAAACTGAAGTGCAGCATTGGAATCTAAAACTGGGCTCACAGGAGGGGTTCAAATTATAGAAAGTTAGAGTGTACTTAAAACGGCATTGTGCCTTTTGTATTAAATTCTGATGCAATTTCTGTGTTTCATCGTCAATAAGAAATTCGAAGGGATACAGTAAACCTGAAGTGATGCATCGGAATCTTAAACTGGCCTCACAGGAGAGGTTCAAATCATAGATAGTTAGAGTGTCAGTCCTCTTGTAGTTAAGTCGGCATTGTGCCTTTTGAATTTAATTCCGATTCAATTTCTGTGTTTCATCGTCACTAAGAAGGTCCAAGGGATACAGAAAAACCTGAAGTGAAGCATCGGAATCTAAAACTGGACTCACAGGAGGGGTTAAAATCATAGAAAGTTAGAGTGTCAGTAATCTTGTACTTAAGTCGGCATTGTGCATTTTGAATTTAATTCCGATGCAATTTCAGTGTTTCATCGTCACTAAGAAGGTCCAAGGGACACAGTAAACCTGAAGTGAAGCATCGGAATCTAAAACTGTACTCACAGGAGAGGTTCAAATCATAGAACGTTAGAGTGTCAGTCCTCTTTTACTTAAGTCGGCATTGTGCCTTTTGTGTTAAATCCGGATGCAATTTCTGTGTTTCATCGTCAATAAGATATTCCAAGGGATACAGTAAACCTGAAGTGAAGCATCGGAATCTAAAACCGGACTCACAGAAGAGGTTCAAATCATAAAAAGTTAGAGCGTCAGTCCTCTTGTACTTAAGTCGGCACTGTGCTTTTTGTGTTAAATCCGGATGCAATTTCTGTGTTTCATCGTCAATAAGAAATTCCAAGGGATACAGTAAACCTGAAGTGAAGCATCGGAATCTAAAACTAAGCTCACAGGACAGGTTCAAATCATAGAAAGTTTGAGTGTCAGTCCTCTTGTACTTAAGTCGGCATTGTGCCTTTTGTGTTAAATTCGGATGCAATTTTTGTGTTTCATCGCCAATAAGAAGGTCCAAGGTATACAGTAAACCTGAAGTGAAGCATCGGAATCTAAAACTGGACTCACAGGAGAGGTACAAATCATAGAGAGTTAGAGTGTCAGTCCTCTTGTACTTAAGTCGGCATTGTGCCTTATGAATTAAATTCCGATGCAATAGCTGTGTTTCATCGTCACTAAGAAGGTCCAAGGGATACAGTAAACATGAAGTGAAGCATCGGCATCTAAAACTGGACTCACAGGAGAGGTTCAGATCATAGAAAGTGAGAGTGTCAGTGCTCTTGTACTTAAGTCGGCATTGTGCCCTTTGTATTAAATTCGGATGCAATTTCTGTGATCCATCGTCAACAAGAAGGTCCAAGGAATACTGTAAACCTGAAGTGAAGCATTGGAATCTAAAACTGGGCTCACAGGAGAGGTTCAAATCATAGACAGTTAGAGTGTCAGTCCTCTTGTACTTAAGTCGGCATTGTGCCTTTTGTATTAAATTCGGATGCAATTTCTGTGTTTCATCGTCAATAAGAAATTCCAAGGGATACAGTAAACCTCAAGTGAAGCATCGGATTCTAAAACTGGACTCACAGGAGAGGTTCAAATCATAGAAAGTTTGATTGTCAGTCCTCTTGTATTTAAGTCGGCATTGTGCCTTTTGTATTCAATTCGGATGCAATATCTGTGTTTCATCGTCATTAAGAAGGTCCAATGGATACAGTAAACCTGAAGTGAAGCATCGGAATCTAAAACTGGACTCACAGGAGGGGTTCAAATCATAGAAAGTTAGAGTGTCAGTCCTCTTGTACTAAGTTTGGCATTGTGCCCTTTGTATTAAATTCTAATGCATTTTCTGTGTTTCATCGTCAATAAGAAGGTCCAAGGTATACAGTAAACCTGAAGTGAAGCATCGGAATCTAAACCTGGACTCACAGGAGAAGTTCAAATCATAGAAAGTTAGAGCGTCAGTAATCTTGTACTTAAGTCGGCATTGTGCATTTTGAATTTTATTCCGATGCAATTTCTGTGTTTCATCGTCACTAAGAAGGTCCAAGGGACACAGTAAACCTGAAGTGCAGCATTGGAATCTAAAACTGGGCTCACAGGAGAGGTTCAAATCATAGAAAGTTTGAGTGTCAGTCCTCTTGTACTTAAGTCAGCATTGTGCCTTTGGTATTAAATTCGGATGCAATGTCTGTGTTTCATCGTCAACAAAAAGGTCCAAGGTATACAGTAAACCTGAAGTGAAGCATCGGAATCTAAAACTGGACTCACAGAAGAGGTTCATATCATAGAAAGTTAGAGTGTCAGTCCTCTTGTACCTAAGTTGGCTTTGTGACTTTGTATTAAATTTGGATGCAATTTCTGTGTTTAATCGTCAATTAAAAGGTCCAAGGGATACAGGAAACCTGAAGTTAAGCATCGGAATCTAACACTGCACTCACAGGAGAGGTTCAAATCATAGAATGTGAGAGTGTCAATGCTTTTGTACTTAGGTCGGCATTGTGCCTTTTGTATTAAACTCGGATGCAATGTCTGTGTTTCTTCGTCAATAAGAAGGACCAAGGTATACAGTAAAACTGAAGTGCAGCATTGGAATCTAAAACTGGGCTCACAGGAGGGGTTCAAATTATAGAAAGTTAGAGTGTACTTAAGTCGGCATTGTGCCTTTTGTATTAAATTCGGATGCAATTTCTGTGTTTCATCGTCAATAAGAAATTCGAAGGGATACAGTAAACCTGAAGTGATGCATCGGAATCTTAAACTGGCCTCACAGGAGAGGTTCAAATCATAGAAAGTTAAATTGTCAGTCCTCTTGTACTTAGGTCGGCATTGTGCCTCTTGTATTAAATTCGGATGCAATTTCTGTGTTTCATCGTCAATAAGAAGGTCCAAGGGATACAGTAAACCTGAAGTGAATTATCGGAATCTAGAACCGAACTCACAGAAGAGGTTCAAATCATAAAAAGGTAGAGTGTCAGTCCTCTTGTACTTAAATCGTCACTGTGCCTTTTGTTTTAAATTCGGATGCAATTTCTGTGTTTCATCGTCAATAAGAAGGTCCAAGGAATACAGTAAACCTGAAGTCAAGCATCGGAATCTAAAACTGGACTCACAGCAGAGGTTCAAATCATAGAAAGTTTGAGTGTCAGTCCTCTTGTACTTAAGTCGGCATTGTGCCTTTTGTATTTAATTATGATGCAATTTCTGTGCTTCCTCGTCAAAAAGAAGGTCCAAGGTATACAGTAAACCTGAAGTGAAACATCGGAATCTAAAACTGGACCCACAAGAGAGGTTCAACTCATAGAACGTTAGAGTGTCAGTCCTCTTGTACTTAAGTCCGCATTGTGCCTTTTGTATTAAATTCGGATGCAATTTCTGTGTTTCATCGTCAATATGAAGGTCCAAGGTACACAGTAAACCTGAAGTGAAGCATCGGAATCTAAATCTGGACTCACAGGAGCGGTTCAAATCATAGATAGTTAGAGTGTCAGTCCTCTTGTACTTAAGTCGGCATTGTGCCTTTTGAATTTAATTCTGATGCAATATCTGTGTTTCATCGTCACTAAGAAGGCCCACAGGATACAGTAAACCTGACGTGAAGCATCGGAATCTGAAACTGGACTCACAGGAGAGGTTCTAATCATAGAATGTTAGAGTGTCAGTAATCTTGTACTAAGGTCGGCATTGTGCCTTTTGTATTAAATTCTGGTGCATTTTCTGTGTTTCATCGTCAATAACAAGGTCCAAGGTATACAGTAAACCTAAAGTGAAGCAATGGAATCTAAAATTAGACTCACAGGAGAGGTTCAAATCATAGAAAGTTAGAGTGTCAGTCCTCTTGTACTTAAGTCGGCATTGTGCCTTTTGAATTTAATTCCGATGCAATTTCTGTGTTTCATCGTCAACAAAAAAAAATTCCAAGGTATACAGTAAACCTGAAGTGAAGCATCGGAATCTAAAACTGGACTCACAGAAGAGGTTCAAATCATAGAAAGTTAGAGTGTCAGTCCTCTTGTACCTAAGTTGGCTTTGTGACTTTTGTATTAAATTTGGATGCAATTTCTGGGTTTAATCGTCAATTAAAAGGTCCAAGGGATACAGGAAACGTGAAGTTAAGCATCGGAATCTAACACTGGACTCACAGGAGAGGTTCAAATCATAGAAAGTGAGAGTGTCAATGCTCTTGTACTTAGGTCGGCATTGTGCCTTTTGTTTTAAACTCGGATGCAATTTCTGTGTTTCATTGTCTATAAGAAGGTCCAAGGGATACAGTTATCCTGAAGTGAAGCATCAGAATCTAAGACTGAACTCACAGGAGAGGTTCAAATCATAGAACGTTAGAGTGTCAGTCCTCTTTTACTTAAGTCGGCATTGTGCCTTTTGTGTTAAATCCGGATGCAATTTCTGTGTTTCATCGTCAATAAGAAATTCCAAGGGATACAGTAAACCTGAAGTGAAGCATCGGAATCTAAAACCGGACTCTCAGAAGAGGTTCAAATCATAAAAAGTTAGAGCGTCAGTCCTCTTGTACTTAAGTCGGCATTGTGCTTTTTGTGTTAAATCCGGATGCAATTTCTGTGTTTCATCGTCAATAAGAAATTCCAAGGGATACAGTAAACCTGAAGTGGAGCATCGGAATCTAAAACTAAGCTCACAGGACAGGTTCAAATCATAGGAAGTTTGAGTGTCAGTCCTCTTGTACTTAAGTCGGCATTGTGCCTTTTGTGTTAAATTCGGATGCAATTTTTGTGTTTCATCGCCAATAAGAAGGTCCAAGGTATACAGTAAACCTGAAGTGAAGCATCGGAATCTAAAACTGGACTCACAGGAGAGGTACAAATCATAGAGAGTTAGAGTGTCAGTCCTCTTGTACTTAAGTCGGCATTGTGCCTTATGAATTAAATTCCGATGCAATATCTGTGTTTCATCGTCACTAAGAAGGTCCAAGGGATACAGTAAACATGAAGTGAAGCATCGGCATCTAAAACTGGACTCACAGGAGAGGTTCAAATCATAGAAAGTGAGAGTGTCAGTGCTCTTGTACTTAAGTCGGCATTGTGCCCTTTGTATTAAATTCGGATGCAATTTCTGTGATCCATCGTCAACAAGAAGGCCCAAGGAATACTGTAAACCTGAAGTGAAGCATTGGAATCTAAAACTGGGCTCACAGGAGAGGTTCAAATCATAGACAGTTAGAGTGTCAGTCCTCTTGTACTTAAGTCGGCATTGTGCCTTTTGTATTAAATTCGGATGCAATTTCTGTGTTTCATCGTCAATAAGAAATTCCAAGGGATACAGTAAACCTCAAGTGAAGCATCGGATTCTAAAACTGGACTCACAGGAGAGGTTCAAATCATAGAAAGTTTGATTGTCAGTCCTCTTGTATTTAAGTCGGCATTGTGCCTTTTGCATTCAATTCGGATGCAATATCTGTGTTTCATCGTCAATAAGAAGGTCCAATGGATACAGTAAACCTGAAGTGAAGCATCGGAATCTAAAACTGGACTCACAGGAGGGGTTCAAATCATAGAAAGTTAGAGTGTCAGTCCTCTTGTACTAAGTTTGGCATTGTGCCCTTTGTATTAAATTCTAATGCATTTTCTGTGTTTCATCGTCAATAAGAAGGTCCAAGGTATACAGTAAACCTGAAGTGAAGCATCGGAATCTAAAACTGGACTCACAGGAGAAGTTCAAATCATAGAAAGTTAGAGCGTCAGTAATCTTGTACTTAAGTCGGCATTGTGCATTTTGAATTTTATTCCGATGCAATTTCTGTGTTTCATCGTCACTAAGAAGGTCCAAGGGACACAGTAAACCTGAAGTGCAGCATTGGAATCTAAAACTGGGCTCACAGGAGAGGTTCAAATCATAGAAAGTTTGAGTGTCAGTCCTCTTGTACTTAAGTCAGCATTGTGCCTTTGGTATTAAATTCGGATGCAATGTCTGTGTTTCATCGTCAACAAAAAGGTCCAAGGTATACAGTAAACCTGAAGTGAAGCATCGGAATCTAAAACTGGACTCACAGAAGAGGTTCATATCATAGAAAGTTAGAGTGTCAGTCCTCTTGTACCTAAGTTGGCTTTGTGACTTTGTATTAAATTTGGATGCAATTTCTGTGTTTAATCGTCAATTAAAAGGTCCAAGGGATACAGGAAACCTGAAGTTAAGCATCGGAATCTAACACTGCACTCACAGGAGAGGTTCAAATCATAGAAAGTGAGAGTGTCAATGCTCTTGTACTTAGGTCGGCATTGTGCCTTTTGTATTAAACTCGGATGCAATGTCTGTGTTTCTTCGTCAATAAGAAGGACCAAGGTATACAGTAAAACTGAAGTGCAGCATTGGAATCTAAAACTGGGCTCACAGGAGGGGTTCAAATTATTGAAAGTTAGAGTGTACTTAAGTCGGCATTGTGCCTTTTGTATTAAATTCGGATGCAATTTCTGTGTTTCATCGTCAATAAGAAATTCGAAGGGATACAGTAAACCTGAAGTGATGCATCGGAATCTTAAACTGGCCTCACAGGAGAGGTTCAAATCATAGAAAGTTAAATTGTCAGTCCTCTTGTACTTAGGTCGGCATTGTGCCTCTTGTATTAAATTCGGATGCAATTTCTGTGTTTCATCGTCAATAAGAAGGTCAAAGGGATACAGTAAACCTGAAGTGAATTATCGGAATCTAGAACCGAACTCACAGAAGAGGTTCAAATCATAAAAAGGTAGAGTGTCAGTCCTCTTGTACTTAAATCGTCACTGTGCCTTTTGTTTTAAATTCGGATGCAATTTCTGTGTTTCATCGTCAATAAGAAGGTCCAAGGAATACAGTAAACCTGAAGTCAAGCATCGGAATCTAAAACTGGACTCACAGCAGAGGTTCAAATCATAGAAAGTTTGAGTGTCAGTCCTCTTGTACTTAAGTCGGCATTGTGCCTTTTGTATTTAATTATGATGCAATTTCTGTGCTTCCTCGTCAAAAAGAAGGTCCAAGGTATACAGTAAACCTGAAGTGAAACATCGGAATCTAAAACTGGACTCACAGGAGAAGTTCAAATCATAGAAAGTTAGAGCGTCAGTAATCTTGTACTTAAGTCGGCATTGTGCCTTTTGAATTTAATTCCGATGCAATTTCTGTGTTTCATCGTCAACAAAAAAAAATTCCAAGGTATACAGTAAACCTGAAGTGAAGCATCGGAATCTAAAACTGGACTCACAGAAGAGGTTCAAATCATAGAAAGTTAGAGTGTCAGTCCTCTTGTACCTAAGTTGGCTTTGTGACTTTTGTATTAAATTTGGATGCAATTTCTGGGTTTAATCGTCAATTAAAACGTCCAAGGGATACAGGAAACGTGAAGTTAAGCATCGGAATCTAACACTGGACTCACAGGAGAGGTTCAAATCATAGAAAGTGAGAGTGTCAATGCTCTTGTACTTAGGTCGGCATTGTGCCTTTTGTTTTAAACTCGGATGCAATTTCTGTGTTTCATTGTCTATAAGAAGGTCCAAGGGATACAGTTATCCTGAAGTGAAGCATCAGAATCTAAGACTGAACTCACAGAAGGTGTTCAAATCATAGAATGTTAGAGTGTCAGTCCTGTTGTACTTAAGTCGGCATTGTGCCTTTTGTGTTAAATTCGGATGCAATTTCTGTGCCTCATCGTCAATAAGAAGGTTTAAGGGATACAGTAAACCTGATGTGAAGCATCGGAATCTAGAACTGGACTCACAGGAGAGGTTCAAATCATGGAAAGTTAGAGTGTCAGTCCTCTTGTACTTAAGTTGGCATTGTGCCTTTTGTATTAAATTCGGATGCAATTTCTGTGTTTCATCGTCAAGAAGAAGGTCCAAGGTATACAGTAAACCTGAAGTGAGGCATCGGAATCTAAAACTGGACTCACAGGAGAGGTTCAAATCATAGAACGTTAGAGTGTCAGTCCTCTTGTACTTAAGTCGGCATTGTGCCCTTTGTGTTAAATTCGGATGCAATTTCTGTGTTTCACCGCCAATAAGAAGGTCCAAGGTATACAGTAAACCTGAAGTGAAGCATCGGAATCTAAAACTGGACTCACAGGAGCGGTTCAAGACATAGAAAGTTAGAGTGTCAGTCCTCTTGTACTGAAGTCGGCATTGTGCCATTTGAATTTAATTCCGATGCAATTTCTGTGTTTCATCGTCACTAAGAAGGTCCAAGGGATACGGTAAACCTGAAGTGAAGCATCGGAATCTAAAACTGGACTCACAGGAGAGGTTCAAATCATAGACATTTAGAGTGTCAGTCCTCTTGTACTTAAGTCAGCATTGTGCCTTTTGTATTAAATTCGGATGCAATTTCTGTGTTTCTTCGCCAATAAGATGGTTCAAGGTATACAGTAAACCTGAAGTGAAGCATCGGAATCTAAAACTGGACTCACAGGAGAGGTTCAAAACATAGAAAGTTAGAGTGTCAGTCCTCTTGTACTTAAGGCGGCATTGTGCCTTTTGTATTAAATTCGGATGCAATTTCTGTGTTTCATCGTCAATAAGAAAGTCCAAGGTATACAGTAAACCTCAAGTGAAGCATCGGAATCTAAAACTGGACTCACAGGAGAGGTTCAAATCATAGAAAATTAGAGTGTCAGTCCTCTTGTACTTAAGTCAGCATTGTGCCTTTCGTGTTAAATTCGGATGCAATTTCTGTGCCTCATCGTCAATAAGAAGGTCCAAGGGATACAGTAAACCTGAAGTGAAGCATCGGAATCTAAAACTGGACTCACAGGAGAGGTTCAAATCATAGAAAGTTAGAGTGTCAGTCCTCTTGTACTTAAGTTGGCATTGTGCCTTTTGTATTAAATTCGGATGCAATTTCTGTGTTTCATCGTCAGTAAGAAGGTCCAAGGTATACAGTAAACCTGAAGTGAGGCATCGGAATCTAAAACTGGACTCACAGGAGATGTTGAAATCATAGAACGTTAGAGTGTCAGTCCTCTTGTACTTAAGTCGGCATTGTGCCTTTTGTGTTAAATTCGGATGCAATTTCTGTGTTTCACCGCCAATAAGAAGGTCCAAGGTATACAGTAAACCTGAAGTGAAGCATCGGAATCTAAAACTGGACTCACAGGAGCGGTTCAAGACATAGAAAGTTAGAGTGTCAGTCCTCTTGTATTTAAGTCGGCATTGTGCCTTTTGAATTTAATTCCGATGCAATTTCTGTGTTCCATCGTCACTAAGAAGGTCCAAGGGATACAGTAAACCTGAAGTGAAGCATCGGAATCTAAAACTGGACTCACAGGAGAGGTTCAAATCATAGAAAATTAGAGTGTCAGTCCTCTTGTACTTAAGTCAGCATTGTGCCTTTTGTATTAAATTCGGATGCAATTTCTGTGTTTCTTCGTCAATAAGATGGTTCAAGGTATACAGTAAACCTGAAGTGAAGCATCGGAATCTAAAACTGGACTCACAGGAGAGGTTCAAAACATAGAAAGTTAGAGTGTCAGTCCTCTTGTACTTAAGTCGGCGTTGTGCCTTTTGTATTAAATTCGGATGCAATTTCTGTGTTTCATCGTCAATAAGACAGTCCAAGGTATACAGTAAACCTCAAGTGAAGCATCGGAATCTAAAACTGGACTCACAGGAGAGGTTCAAATCATAGAAAGTTAGAGTGTCAGTCCTCTTGTACTTAAGTCGGCATTGTGCCTTTTGCATTAAATTCGGATGCAATTTCTGTGTTTCATCGTCAATATGAAGGTCCAAGGTATACAGTAAACCTGAGGTGAAGCATCGGAATCTAAAACTGGACTCACAGGAGAGGTTCAAATCATAGAAAGTTAGAGTGTCAGTCCTCTTGTATTTAAGTCGGCATTGTGCCTTTTGTATTAAATTCGGATGCAGTTTCTGTGTTTCATCGTCAATATGAAGGTCCAAGGGAAACAGTAAACCTGAAGTCAAGCATCAGAATCTAAAACTGAACTCACAGGAGAGGTTCAAATCATAGAGAGTTAGTGTGTCAGTCCTCTTGTGTTTAAGTCGGCACTGTGCCTTTTGTTTTTAATTCGTATGCAATTTCTGTGTTTCATCGTCAATAAGAAGGTCCAAGGGATACAGTAAACCTGAAATGAAACATCGGAATCCAAAACTGGACCCACAGGAGAGGTTCAAATCATAGAAAGTTAGAGTGTTCTTAAGTCGGCGTTATGCCTTTTGTATTAAATTTGGATGCAAGTTCTGTGTTTCATCGTCAATAAGAAGGTCCAAGGAATACAGCAGACCTGAGGTCAAGCATTGGAATCTAAAACTGGACTCACAGGAGAGGTTCAAATCATGGAAAGTTAGAGTGTCAGTCCTCTTTTACTTAAGTCGGCATTGTGCCTTTTGTGTTAAATTCGGATGCAATTTCTGTGTTTCATCGTCAATAAGAAGGTCCAAGGGATACAGTAAACCTGAAGTGAATCATCAGAATCAAAAACTGGACTCATAGGAGAGTTTCAAATCATAGAGAGTTAGAGTGTCAGTCCTCTTGTACTTAAGTCGGCATTGTGCCTTTTGTATTAAATTCGGATGCAATTTCTGTGTTTCATCGTCAATAAGAAGGTCCAAGGGTTACAGTAAACCTGAAGTGAATTATCGGAATCTAAAACCGGACTCACAGAAGAGGTTCAAATCATAAAAAGTTAGAGTGTCAGTCCTCTTGTACTTAAATCGGCACTGTGCCTTTTGTTTTAAATTCGGATGCAATTTCTGTGTTTCATCGTCATTAAGAAGGTCCAAGGTATACAGTAAACCTGAAGTGAAGCATCGGAATCTAAAACTGGGCTCACAGGAGCGGTCAAATCATAGATAGTTAGAGTGTCAGTCCTCTTGTACTTAAGCCGGCATTGTGCCTTTTGAATTTAATTCCGATGCAATTTCTGTGTTTCATCGTCACTAAGAAGGTCCAAGGAATACAGCAAACCTGAAGTGAAGCATCGGAATCTAAAACCGGACTCACAGGAGAGGTTCAAATCATAGAATGTTAGAGTGTCAGTCCTCTTGTACTTAAGTCAGCATTGTGCCTTTGTATTAAATTCGGATGCAATTTCTGTGTTTCATCGTCATCAAGAAGGTCCAAGGTATACTGTAAACCTGAAGTGAAACATTGGAATCTAAAACTGGACCCACAGGAGAGGATCAAATCATAGAAAGCTAGTGTGTCAGTCCTCTTGTAGTTAAGTCGGCATTGTGCCTTTTGTATTAAATTCGGATACAATTTCTGTGTTTCATCGTCAATAAGAAATTCCAAGGGATACAGTAAACCTGAAGTGAAGCATCGGAATATAAAACTGGACTCACAGAAGAGGTTAAAATCATAGAAAGTTAGAGTGTCAGTGGTCTTGTACTTAAGTCGGCATTGTGCCTTTTGTGTCAAAATTCGGAAGCAATTTCTGTGTTTCATCGTCAATAAGAAGGTCCAAGGTATACAGTAAAATTGAAGTGAAGCATCGGTATCTAAAACTGGACTCACACGAGAGGTCCAAATCATCGAAAGTATGAGTCTCAGTCCTCTTGTGCTTAAGTAGGCATTGTGCATTTTGAATTTAATTCCGATGCAATTTCTGTGCTTCATCGTCAATAAGAAGGTCCAAGGGACACAGTAAACCTGAAGTGAAGCATCGGAATCTAAAACTGGTCTCACAGGAGAGATTCAAATCATAGAAAGTTAGAGTGTCAGTTCTCTTGTACTTAAGCTGGCGTTGTGGCTTTTGTATTAAATTCGGATGCAATTTCTGTGTTTCATCGTCAATAAGAAGGTCCAAGGGATACAGTAAACCTGAAGTGAAGCATCGAAATCTAACACTGGACTCAGAGGAGAGATTGAAATCATAGAAAGTTAGAGTGTCAGTCCTCTTGTACTTAAGTCGGAATTGTGACTTTTGTATTAAATTCGGAAGCTATTTCTGTGTTTCATCGACAATAAGAAGGTCCAAGGTATACAGTAAACCTGAAGTGAAGCATTGGAATCTAAAACTGGGCTCACAGGTGAGGCTCAAATCTTAGAAAGTTAGAGTGTCAGTCCTCTTGTACTTAAGTCGGCATTGTGCCTTTTGTATTAAATTCGGATGCAGTTTCTGTATTTCATCGTCAATATGAAGGTCCAAGGGAAACAGTAAACCTGAAGTGAAACATCGAAATATAAAACTGGACTCACAGGAGAGGTTCAAATCATAGAATGTTAGAGTGTCAGTCCTCTTGTACTTAAATCGGCACTGTGCCTTCTGTATTAAATTCGGATGCAATTTCTGTGTTTCATCGTCAATAAGAAGGTCCAAGGTATATAGTAAACCTGAGGTGAAGCATCGGAAGATAAAACTGGACTCACAGAAGAGGTTCAAATCACAGAAAGTTAGAGTGTCAGTCCTCTTGTACTTAAGACGGCATTATGCCTTTTGAATTTAATTACGATGCAATATCTGTTCTTCCTCGTCAAAAAGAAGGTCCAAGGCATACAGTAAACCTGAAGCGAAATATCGGAATCTAAAACTGGACTCACTGGAGAGGTTCAAAACATAGAAAGTTAGAGTGTCAGTCCTCTTGTACTTAAGTCGGCATTGTGCCTTTTGTATTACAGTCGCATTCAATTTCTGTGTTCCATAGTCAATAAGAAGATCCAAGGTATACAGTAAACCTGAAGTGAAGCATCGGAATCTAAAACTGCACTCACAGGAGAGGTTCAAATCATAGAAAGTTAGAGTGTCAGTCCTCTTGTACTTAAGTCGGCATTGTGCCTTTTGAATTTAATTCCGATGCAATTTCTGTGTTTCATCGTCACTAAGAAGGTCCAAGGGATACAGTAAACCTGAAGTGAAGCATCGGAATCCCAAACTGGACTCACAGGAGAGGTTCAAATCATAGAATGTTAGAGTGTCAGTCCTCTTGTACTTAAGTCTGCATTGTGCCTTTTGTATTAAATTCGGATTCAATTTCTGTGTTTCATCGTCAATATGAAGCAAAAAGGGATACAGTAAAATTGAAGTGAAGCATCAGAATCTAAAACTGAACTCACAGGAGAGGTTCAAATCAAAGAAAGTTGGAGTGTCAGTCCATTTGTACTTAAGTCGGCATTGTGCCTTTTGTTTTAAATTCGGATGCAATTTCTGTGCTTCATCGTCAATAAGAAGGTCCAAGGGATACAGTAAACATGAAGTGAAGCATCGGAATCAAAAACTGGTTCACAGGAGAGGTTCAAAACATAGAAAATTAGAGTGTCAGTCCTCTTGTACCTAAGTTGGCTTTGTGACTTTTGTATTAAATTTGGATGCAATTTCTGGGTTTAATCGTCAATTAAAAGGTCCAAGGGATACAGGAAACGTGAAGTTAAGCATCGGAATCTAACACTGGACTCACAGGAGAGGTTCAAATTATAGAAAGTGAGAGTGTCAATGCTCTTGTACTTAGGTCGGCATTGTGCCTTTTGTTTTAAACTCGGATGCAATTTCTGTGTTTCATTGTCTATAAGAAGGTCCAAGGGATACAGTTATCCTGAAGTGAAGCATCAGAATCTAAGACTGAACTCACAGGAGAGGTTCAAATCATAGAATGTTAGAGTGTCAGTCCTGTTGTACTTAAGTCGGCATTGTGCCTTTTGTGTCAAATTCGGATGCAATTTCTGTGCCTCATCGTCAATAAGAAGGTTTAAGGGATACAGTAAACCTGATGTGAAGCATCGGAATCTAGAACTGGACTCACAGGAGAGGTTCAAATCATGGAAAGTTAGAGTGTCAGTCCTCTTGTACTTAAGTTGGCATTGTGCCTTTTGTATTAAATTCGGATGCAATTTCTGTGTTTCATCGTCAAGAAGAAGGTCCAAGGTATACAGTAAACCTGAAGTGAGGCATCGGAATCTAAAACTGGACTCACAGGAGAGGTTCAAATCATAGAACGTTAGAGTGTCAGTCCTCTTGTACTTAAGTCGGCATTGTGCCTTTTGTGTTAAATTCGGATGCAATTTCTGTGTTTCACCGCCAATAAGAAGGTCCAAGGTATTCAGTAAACCTGAAGTGAAGCATCGGAATCTAAAACTGGACTCACAGGAGCGGTTCAAGACATAGAAAGTTAGAGTGTCAGTCCTCTTGTACTTAAGTCGGCATTGTGCCATTTGAATTTAATTCCGATGCAATTTCTGTGTTTCATCGTCACTAAGAAGGTCCAAGGGATACAGTAAACCTGAAGTGAAGCATCGGAATCTAAAACTGGACTCACAGGAGAGGTTCAAATCATAGAAATTTAGAGTGTCAGTCCACTTGTACTTAAGTCAGCATTGTGCCTTTTGTATTAAATTCGGATGCAATTTCTGTGTTTCTTCGCCAATAAGATGGTTCAAGGTATACAGTAAACCTGAAGTGAAGCATCGGAATCTAAAACTGGACTCACAGGAGAGGTTCAAAACATAGAAAGTTAGAGTGTCAGTCCTCTTGTACTTAAGTCGGCATTGTGCCTTTTGTATTAAATTCGCATGCAATTTCTGTGTTTCATCGTCAATAAGAAAGTCCAAGGTATACAGTAAACCTCAAGTGAAGCATCGGAATCTAAAACTGGACTCACAGGAGAGGTTCAAATCATAGAAAATTAGAGTGTCAGTCCTCTTGTACTTAAGTCAGCATTGTGCCTTTTGTGATAAATTCGGATGCAATTTCTGTGCCTCATCGTCAATAAGAAGGTCCAAGGGATACAGTAAACCTGAAGTGAAGCATCGGAATCTAAAACTGGACTCACAGGAGAGGTTCAAATCATAGAAAGTTAGAGTGTCAGTCCTCTTGTACTTAAGTTGGCATTGTGCCTTTTGTATTAAATTCGGATGCAATTTCTGTGTTTCATTGTCAATAAGAAGGTCCAAGGTATACAGTAAACCTGAAGTGAGGCATCGGAATCTAAAACTGGACTCACAGGAGAGGTTGAAATCATAGAACGTTAGAGTGTCAGCCCTCTTGTACTTAAGTCGGCATTGTGAATTTGTGTTAAATTCGGATGCAATTTCTGTGTTTCACCGCCAATAAGAAGGTCCAAGGTATACAGTAAACCTGAAGTGAAGCATCGGAATCTAAAACTGGACTCACAGGAGCGGTTCAAGACATAGAAAGTTAGAGTGTCAGTCCTCTTGTACTTAAGTCGGCATTGTGCCTTTTGTATTAAATTCGGATGCAATTTCTGTGTTTCATCGTCAATAAGAAAGTCCAAGGTATACAGTAAACCTCAAGTGAAGCATCGGAATCTAAAACTGGACTCACAGGAGAGGTTCAAATCATAGAAAGTTAGAGTGTCAGTCCTCTTGTACTTAAGTCGGCATTGTGCCTTTTGCATTAAATTCGGATGCAATTTCTGTGTTTCATCGTCAATATGAAGGTCCAAGGTATACAGTAAACCTGAGGTGAAGCATCGGAATCTAAAACTGGACTCACAGGAGAGGTTCAAATCATAGAAAGTTAGAGTGTCAGTCCTCTTGTATTTAAGTCGGCATTGTGCCTTTTGTATTAAATTCGGATGCAGTTTCTGTGTTTCATCGTCAATATGAAGGTCCAAGGGAAACAGTAAACCTGAAGTCAAGCATCAGAATCTAAAACTGAACTCACAGGAGAGGTTCAAATCATAGAGAGTTAGTGTGTCAGTCCTCTTGTACTTAAGTCGGTACTGTGCCTTTTGTTTTTAATTCGGATGCAATTTCTGTGTTTCATCGTCAATAAGAAGGTCCAAGGGATACAGTAAACCTGAAATGAAACATCGGAATCCAAAACTGGACCCACAGGAGAGGTTCAAATCATAGAAAGTTAGAGTGTTCTTAAGTCGGCATTATGCCTTTTGTATTAAATTTGGATGCAAGTTCTGTGTTTCATCGTCAATAAGAAGGTCCAAGGAATACAGCAAACCTGAGGTCAAGCATCGGAATCTAAAACTGGACTCACAGGAGAGGTTCAAATCATGGAAAGTTAGAGTGTCAGTCCTCTTTTACTTAAGTCGGCATTGTGCCTTTTGTGTTAAATTCGGATGCAATTTCTGTGTTTCATCGTCAATAAGAAGGTCCAAGGGATACAGTAAACCTGAAGTGAATCATCAGAATCAAAAACTGGACTCATCGGAGAGTTTCAAATCATAGAGTGTTAGAGTGTCAGTCCTCTTGTACTTAAGTCGGCATTGTGATTTTTGTATTAAATTCGGATGCAATTTCTGTGTTTCATCGTCAATAAGAAGGTCCAAGGGTTACAGTAAACCTGAAGTGAATTATCGGAATCTAAAACCGGACTCACAGAAGAGGTTCAAATCATAAAAAGTTAGAGTGTCAGTCCTCTTGTACTTAAATCGGCACTGTGCCTTTTGTTTTAAATTCGGATGCAATTTCTGTGTTTCATCGTCATTAAGAAGGTCCAAGGTATACAGTAAACCTGAAGTGAAGCATCGGAATATAAAACTGGACTCACAGAAGAGGTTAAAATCATAGAAAGTTAGAGTGTCAGTCCTCTTGTACTTAAGTCGGCATTGTGCCTTTTGTGTTAAATTCGGAAGCAATTTCTGTGTTTCATCGTCAATAAGAAGGTCCAAGGTATACAGTAAAATTGAAGTGAAGCATCGGTATCTAAAACTGGACTCACACGAGAGGTCCAAATCATCGAAAGTATGAGTCTCAGTCCTCTTGTGCTTAAGTAGGCATTGTGCATTTTGAATTTAATTCCGATGCAATTTCTGTGCGTCATCATCAATAAGAAGGTCCAAGGGACACAGTAAACCTGAAGTGAAGCATCGGAATCTAAAACTGGTCTCACAGGAGAGATTCAAATCATAGAAAGTTAGAGTGTCAGTCCTCTTGTACTTAAGTCGGCATTGTGCCTTTTGAATTTAATTCCGATGCAATTTCTGTGTTTCATCGTCACTAAGAAGGTCCAAGGGATACAGTAAACCTGAAGTGAAGCATCGGAATCCCATACTGGACTAACAGGAGAGGTTCAAATCATAGAATGTTAGAGTGTCAGTCCTCTTGTACTTAAGTCAGCATTGTGCCTTTTGTATTAAATTCGGATGCAATTTCTGTGGTTCATCGTCAACAAGAAGGTCCAAGGTATACAGTAAACCTGAAGTGAAACATTGGAATCTAAAACTGGACCCACAGGAGAGGTTCAAATCATAGAAAGTTAGATTGTCAGTCCATTTGTACTTTAGTCGGCATTGTGCCTTTTATTTTAAATTCGGAGGCAATTTCTGTGCTTCATCGTCAATAAGAAGGTCCACGGGATACAGTAAACCTGAAGTGAAGCATCGGAATTTAAAACTGGTTCACAGGAGAGGTTCAAAACATAGAAAATTAGAGTGTCATTCCTCTTGTACTTAAGATGGCATTGTGCATTTTGTATTAAATTCGGATGCAATTTCTGTGTTTCATCGTCAATAAGAAGATCCAAGGTATACAGTAAACCTGAAGTGAAGCATCGGAATTTCAAAACTGCACTCACGGGAGAGGTTCAAATCATAGAAAGTTAGAGTGTCGGTCCTCTTGTACTTAAGTCGGCATTGTGCCTTTTGTATTATATTCGGATGCGATTTCTGTGTTTCGTCGTCAATAAGAAGGTCCAAGGTATACAGTAAACCTGAAGTGAAGCATTGGAATCTAAACCTGGGCTCACAGGAGATGTTCAAATCATAGAAAGTTAGAGTGTTAGTCCTCTTGTACTTCAATCGGCATTGTGCCTTTTGTATTAAATTCGGATGCAATTTCTGTGTTTCATCGTCATTAAGAAATTCCAAGGGATGCAGTAAACCTGAAGTGAAGCATCGGAATCTAACACTGGACTCACAGGAGAGGTTCAAATCATAGAAAGTTAGATTGTCAGTTCTCTTGTACTTAAGTCTGCATTGTGCCTTTTGTATTAAATTCGGATTCAATTTCTGTGTTTCATCGTCAATATGAAGCAAAAAGGGATACAGTAAAATTGAAGTGAGGCATCAGAATCTAAAACTGAACTCACAGGAGAGGTTCAAATCAAAGAAAGTTAGAGTGTCAGTCCATTTGTACTTAAGTCGGCATTGTGCCTTTTGTTTTAAATTCGGATGCAATTTCTGTGCTTCATCGTCAATAAGAAGGTCCAAGGGATACAGTAAACATGAAGTGAAGCATCGGAATCAAAAACTGGTTCACAGGAGAGGTTCAAAACATAGAAAATTAGAGTGTCATTCCTCTTGTACTTATGATGGCATTGTGCATTTTGTATTAGATTCGGATGCAATTTCTGTGTTTCATCGTCATTAAGAAATTCCAAGGTATACAGTAAACCTGAAGTGAAGCATCGGAATCTAAAACTAGACTCACAGGAGAGGTTCAAATCATAGAAATTTAGAGCGTAAGTCATGTTGTACTTAAGTCGGCATTGTGCCTTTTGTGTTACTTTCGGATGTAAATTCTGTGTTTCATCGTCAATAAGAAGGTCCAAGGGATACAGTAAACCTGCAGTGAAGCATCGGAATCTAAAACTGGACTCAAAGGAGAGGTTCAAATCATAATAAGCTAGAGTGTCAGTCCTCTTGTACTTAAATCGGCACTGTGCCTTTTGTATTAAATTCGGATGCAATTTCTGTGTTCCATCGTCAATAAGAAGGTCCAAGGTATATAGTAAACCTGAAGTGAAGCATCGGAATCTAAAACTGGACTCACAGAAGAGGTTCAAATCACAGAAAGTTAGAGTGTCAGTCCTCTTGTACTTAAGACGGCATTATGACTTTTGAATTTAATTACGATGCAATATCTGTTCTTCCTCGTCAAAAAGAAGGTCCAAGGTATACAGTAAACTTGAAGCGAAATATCGGAATCTAAAACTGGACTCACAGGAGAGGTTCAAAACATAGAAAGCTAGAGTGTCAGTCCTCTTGTACTTAAGTCGGCATTGTGCCTTTTGTATTAAATTCGCATGCAATTTCTGTGTTTCATCCTCAATAAGAAGATCCAAGGTATACAGTAAACCTGAAGTGAAGCATCGGAATCTAAAACTGCACTCACAGGAGAGGTTCAAATCATAGAAAGTTAGAGTGTCAGTCCTCTTGTACTTAAGTCGGCATTGTGCCTTTTGAATATAATTTCGATGCAATTTCTTTGCTTCATCGTCAATAAGAAGGTCCAAGGGATACAGTAAACCTGAAGTGTGGCATCGGAATCTAACATTGGAGTCACAGGAGGGGTCCGAATCATAGAAAGTTAGAGTGTCAGTCCTCTTGTACTTAAGTCGGCATTGTGCTTTTTTATTAAATTTGGATGCAATTTCTGGGTTTGATCGTCAATAAGAAGGTCCAAGGGATACAGTAAACCTGAAGTGAAGCATCGGAATCTAAAACTGGTTCACAGGAGAGGTTCAAAACATAGAAAATTAGAGTGTCAGTCCATTTGTACTTAAGTCGGCATTGTGCATTTTGTTTTAAATTCGGATGCAATTTCTGTGTTCCATCGTCAATAAGAAGATCCAAGGTATACAGTAAACCTGAAGTGAAGCATCGGAATCTAAAACTGCACTCACAGGAGAGGTTCAAATCATAGAAAGTTAGAGTGTCAGTCCTCTTGTACTTAAGTCGGCATTGTGCCTTTTGTATTAAATTCGGATGCAATTTCTGTGTTTCATCGTCAATAAGAAAGTCCAAGGTATACAGTAAACCTCAAGTGAAGCATCGGAATCTAAAACTGGACTCACAGGAGAGGTTCAAATCATAGAAAGTTAGAGTGTCAGTCCTCTTGTACTTAAGTCGGCATTGTGCCTTTTGCATTAAATTCGGATGCAATTTCTGTGTTTCATCGTCAATATGAAGGTCCAAGGTATACAGTAAACCTGAGGTGAAGCATCGGAATCTAAAACTGGACTCACAGGAGAGGTTCAAATCATAGAAAGTTAGAGTGTCAGTCCTCTTGTATTTAAGTCGGCATTGTGCCTTTTGTATTAAATTCGGATGCAGTTTCTGTGTTTCATCGTCAATATGAAGGTCCAAGGGAAACAGTAAACCTGAAGTCAAGCATCAGAATCTAAAACTGAACTCACAGGAGAGGTTCAAATCATAGAGAGTTAGTGTGTCAGTCCTCTTGTACTTAAGTCGGTACTGTGCCTTTTGTTTTTAATTCGGATGCAATTTCTGTGTTTCATCGTCAATAAGAAGGTCCAAGGTATACAGTAAACCTGAAGTGAAGCATCGGAATATAAAACTGGACTCACAGAAGAGGTTAAAATCATAGAAAGTTAGAGTGTCAGTCCTCTTGTACTTAAGTCGGCATTGTGCCTTTTGTGTTAAATTCGGAAGCAATTTCTGTGTTTCATCGTCAATAAGAAGGTCCAAGGTATACAGTAAAATTGAAGTGAAGCATCGGTATCTAAAACTGGACTCACACGAGAGGTCCAAATCATCGAAAGTATGAGTCTCAGTCCTCTTGTGCTTAAGTAGGCATTGTGCATTTTGAATTTAATTCCGATGCAATTTCTGTGCGTCATCATCAATAAGAAGGTCCAAGGGACACAGTAAACCTGAAGTGAAGCATCGGAATCTAAAACTGGTCTCACAGGAGAGATTCAAATCATAGAAAGTTAGAGTGTCAGTCCTCTTGTACTTAAGTCGGCATTGTGCCTTTTGAATTTAATTCCGATGCAATTTCTGTGTTTCATCGTCACTAAGAAGGTCCAAGGGATACAGTAAACCTGAAGTGAAGCATCGGAATCCCATACTGGACTAACATGAGAGGTTCAAATCATAGAATGTTAGAGTGTCAGTCCTCTTGTACTTAAGTCAGCATTGTGCCTTTTGTATTAAATTCGGATGCAATTTCTGTGGTTCATCGTCAACAAGAAGGTCCAAGGTATACAGTAAACCTGAAGTGAAACATTGGAATCTAAAACTGGACCCACAGGAGAGGTTCAAATCATAGAAAGTTAGATTGTCAGTCCATTTGTACTTTAGTCGGCATTGTGCCTTTTATTTTAAATTCGGAGGCAATTTCTGTGCTTCATCGTCAATAAGAAGGTCCACGGGATACAGTAAACCTGAAGTGAAGCATCGGAATTTAAAACTGGTTCACAGGAGAGGTTCAAAACATAGAAAATTAGAGTGTCATTCCTCTTGTACTTAAGATGGCATTGTGCATTTTGTATTAAATTCGGATGCAATTTCTGTGTTTCATCGTCAATAAGAAGATCCAAGGTATACAGTAAACCTGAAGTGAAGCATCGGAATTTCAAAACTGCACTCACGGGAGAGGTTCAAATCATAGAAAGTTAGAGTGTCGGTCCTCTTGTACTTAAGTCGGCATTGTGCCTTTTGTATTATATTCGGATGCGATTTCTGTGTTTCGTCGTCAATAAGAAGGTCCAAGGTATACAGTAAACCTGAAGTGAAGCATTGGAATCTAAACCTGGGCTCACAGGAGATGTTCAAATCATAGAAAGTTAGAGTGTTAGTCCTCTTGTACTTCAATCGGCATTGTGCCTTTTGTATTAAATTCGGATGCAATTTCTGTGTTTCATCGTCATTAAGAAATTCCAAGGGATGCAGTAAACCTGAAGTGAAGCATCGGAATCTAACACTGGACTCACAGGAGAGGTTCAAATCATAGAAAGTTAGATTGTCAGTTCTCTTGTACTTAAGTCTGCATTGTGCCTTTTGTATTAAATTCGGATTCAATTTCTGTGTTTCATCGTCAATATGAAGCAAAAAGGGATACAGTAAAATTGAAGTGAGGCATCAGAATCTAAAACTGAACTCACAGGAGAGGTTCAAATCAAAGAAAGTTAGAGTGTCAGTCCATTTGTACTTAAGTCGGCATTGTGCCTTTTGTTTTAAATTCGGATGCAATTTCTGTGCTTCATCGTCAATAAGAAGGTCCAAGGGATACAGTAAACATGAAGTGAAGCATCGGAATCAAAAACTGGTTCACAGGAGAGGTTCAAAACATATAAAATTAGAGTGTCATTCCTCTTGTACTTATGATGGCATTGTGCATTTTGTATTAGATTCGGATGCAATTTCTGTGTTTCATCGTCATTAAGAAATTCCAAGGTATACAGTAAACCTGAAGTGAAGCATCGGAATCTAAAACTAGACTCACAGGAGAGGTTCAAATCATAGAAATTTAGAGCGTAAGTCATGTTGTACTTAAGTCGGCATTGTGCCTTTTGTGTTACTTTCGGATGTAAATTCTGTGTTTCATCGTCAATAAGAAGGTCCAAGGGATACAGTAAACCTGCAGTGAAGCATCGGAATCTAAAACTGGACTCAAAGGAGAGGTTCAAATCATAATAAGCTAGAGTGTCAGTCCTCTTGTACTTAAATCGGCACTGTGCCTTTTGTATTAAATTCGGATGCAATTTCTGTGTTCCATCGTCAATAAGAAGGTCCAAGGTATATAGTAAACCTGAAGTGAAGCATCGGAATCTAAAACTGGACTCACAGAAGAGGTTCAAATCACAGAAAGTTAGAGTGTCAGTCCTCTTGTACTTAAGACGGCATTATGACTTTTGAATTTAATTACGATGCAATATCTGTTCTTCCTCGTCAAAAAGAAGGTCCAACGTATACAGTAAACTTGAAGCGAAATATCGGAATCTAAAACTGGACTCACAGGAGAGGTTCAAAACATAGAAAGCTAGAGTGTCAGTCCTCTTGTACTTAAGTCGGCATTGTGCCTTTTGTATTAAATTCGCATGCAATTTCTGTGTTTCATCCTCAATAAGAAGATCCAAGGTATACAGTAAACCTGAAGTGAAGCATCGGAATCTAAAACTGCACTCACAGGAGAGGTTCAAATCATAGAAAGTTAGAGTGTCAGTCCTCTTGTACTTAAGTCGGCATTGTGCCTTTTGAATATAATTTCGATGCAATTTCTTTGCTTCATCGTCAATAAGAAGGTCCAAGGGATACAGTAAACCTGAAGTGAAGCATCGGAATCTAACATTGGAGTCACAGGAGGGGTCCAAATCATAGAAAGTTAGAGTGTCAGTCCTCTTGTACTTAAGTCGGCATTGTGCTTTTTTATTAAATTTGGATGCAATTTCTGGGTTTGATCGTCAATAAGAAGGTCCAAGGGATACAGTAAACCTGAAGTGAAGCATCGGAATCTAAAACTGGTTCACAGGAGAGGTTCAAAACATAGAAAATTAGAGTGTCAGTCCATTTGTACTTAAGTCGGCATTGTGCATTTTGTTTTAAATTCGGATGCAATTTCTGTGTTCCATCGTCAATAAGAAGATCCAAGGTATACAGTAAACCTGAAGTGAAGCATCGGAATCTAAAACTGCACTCACAGGAGAGGTTCAAATCATAGAAAGTTAGAGTGTCAGTCCTCTTGTACTTAAGTCGGCATTGTGCCTTTTGAATATAATTTCGATGCAATTTCTTTGCTTCATCGTCAATAAGAAGGTCCAAGGGATACAGTAAACCTGAAGTGAAGCATCGGAATCTAACATTGGAGTCACAGGAGGGGTCCAAATCATAGAAAGTTAGAGTGTCAGTCCTCTTGTACTTAAGTCGGCATTGTGCTTTTTTATTTAATTTGGATGCAATTTCTGGGTTTGATCGTCAATAAGAAGGTCCAAGGGATACAGTAAACCTGAAGTGAAGCATCGGAATCTAAAACTGGTTCACAGGAGAGGTTCAAAACATAGAAAATTAGAGTGCCATTCCTCTTGTACTTAAGATGGCATTTTGCATTTTGTATTAAATTCGGATGCAATTTCTGTGTTTCATCGTCAATAAGAAGATCCAAGGTATACAGTAAACCTGAAGTGAAGCATCGGAATCTAAAACTAGACTCACAGGAGAGGTTCAAATCATAGAAATTTAGAGCGTCAGTCATGTTGTACTTAAGTCGGCATTGTGCCTTTTGTATTACATTCGGATGCAATTTCTGTGTTTCATCGTCAATAAGAAAGTCCAAGTAATATAGGAAACCTGAGGTGAAGCATCGGAAACTAAAGCTGGACTCATAGGAGTGGTTCAAATCACAGAAAGTTAGAGTGTCAGTCATCTTGTACTTAACTCAGCATTGTGGTTATTTGAATTTAATTACGATGCAATATCTGTTCTTCCTCGTCAAAAAGAAGGTCCAAGGTGTACAGTAAACGTGAAGTGAAACATCGGAATCTAAAACTGGACTCACAGAAGAGGTTCAAATCACAGAAAGTTAGAGTGTCAGTCCTCTTGTACTTAAGACGGCATTATGCCTTTTGAATTTAATTACGATGCAATATCTGTTCTTCCTCGTCAAAAAGAAGGTCCAAGGTATACAGTAAACCTGAAGCGAAATATCGGAATTTAAAACTGGACTCACTGGAGAGGTTCAAAACATAGAAAGTTAGAGTGTCAGTCCTCTTGTACTTAAGTCGGCATTGTGCCTTTTGTATTACATTCGCATTCAATTTCTGTGTTCCATAGTCGATAAGAAGATCCAAGGTATACAGTAAACCTGAAGTGAAGCATCGGAATCTAATACTGCACTCACAGGAGAGGTTCAAATCATAGAAAGTTAGAGTGTCAGTCCTCTTGTACTTAAGTCGGCATTGTGCCTTTTGAATTTAATTCCGATGCAATTTCTGTGTTTCATCGTCACTAAGAAGGTCCAAGGGATACAGTAAACCTGAAGTGAAGCATCGGAATCCCAAACTGGACTCACAGGAGAGGTTCAAATCATAGAATGTTAGAGTGTCAGTCCTCTTGTACTTAAGTCAGCATTGTGCCTTTTGTATTAAATTCGGATGCAATTTCTGTGTTTCATCGTCAACAAGAAGGTCCAAGGTATACAGTAAACCTGAAGTGAAACATTGGAATCTAAAACTGGACCCACAGGAGAGGTTCAAATCATAGAAAGTTAGATTGTCAGTCCATTTGTACTTTAGTCGGCATTGTGCCTTTTATTTTAAATTCGGAGGCAATTTCTGTGCTTCATCGTCAATAAGAAGGTCCACGGGATACAGTAAACCTGAAGTGAAGCATCGGAATTTAAAACTGGTTCACAGGAGAGGTTCAAAACATAGAAAATTAGAGTGTCATTCCACTTGTACTTAAGATGGCATTGTGCATTTTGTATTAAATTCGGATGCAATTTCTGTGTTTCATCGTCAATAAGAAGATCCAAGGTATACAGTAAACCTGAAGTGAAGCATCGGAATTTCAAAACTGCACTCACGGGAGAGGTTCAAATCATAGAAAGTTAGAGTGTCGGTCCTCTTGTACTTAAGTCGGCATTGTGCCTTTTGTATTATATTCGGATGCGATTTCTGTGTTTCGTCGTCAATAAGAAGGTCCAAGGTATACAGTAAACCTGAAGTGAAGCATTGGAATCTAAACCTGGGCTCACAGGAGATGTTCAAATCATAGCAAGTTAGAGTGTTAGTCCTCTTGTACTTCAGTCGGCATTGTGCCTTTTGTATTAAATTCGGATGCAATTTCTGTGTTTCATCGTCATTAAGAAATTCCAAGGGATGCAGTAAACCTGAAGTGAAGCATCGGAATCTAACACTGGACTCACAGGAGAGGTTCAAATCATAGAAAGTTAGATTGTCAGTCCTCTTGTACTTAAGTCTGCATTGTGCCTTTTGTATTAAATTCGGATTCAATTTCTGTGTTTCATCGTCAATATGAAGCAAAAAGGGATACAGTAAAATTGAAATGAAGCATCAGAATCTAAAACTGAACTCACAGGAGAGGTTCAAATCAAAGAAAGTTAGAGTGTCAGTCCATTTGTACTTAAGTCGGCATTGTGCCTTTTGTTTTAAATTCGGATGCAATTTCTGTGCTTCATCGTCAATAAGAAGGTCCAAGGGATACAGTAAACATGAAGTGAAGCATCGGAATCAAAAACTGGTTCACAGGAGAGGTTCAAAACATAGAAAATTAGAGTGTCATTCCTCTTGTACTTATGATGGCATTGTGCATTTTGTATTAAATTCGGATGCAATTTCTGTGTTTCATCGTCATTAAGAAATTCCAAGGTATACAGTAAACCTGAAGTGAAGCATCGGAATCTAAAACTAGACTCACAGGAGAGGTTCAAATCATAGAAATTTAGAGCGTAAGTCATGTTGTACTTAAGTCGGCATTGTGCCTTTTGTGTTACTTTCGGATGTAAATTCTGTGTTTCATCGTCAATAAGAAGGTCCAAGGGATACAGTAAACCTGCAGTGAAGCATCGGAATCTAAAACTGGACTCAAAGGAGAGGTTCAAATCATAATAAGCTAGAGTGTCAGTCCTCTTGTACTTAAATCGGCACTGTGCCTTTTGTATTAAATTCGGATGCAATTTCTGTGTTTCATCGTCAATAAGAAGGTCCAAGGTATATAGTAAACCTGAGGTGAAGCATCGGAATCTAAAACTGGACTCACAGAAGAGGTTCAAATCACAGAAAGTTAGAGTGTCAGTCCTCTTGTACTTAAGACGGCATTATGCCTTTTGAATTTAATTACGATGCAATATCTGTTCTTCCTCGTCAAAACGAAGGTCCAAGGTATACAGTAAACTTGAAGCGAAATATCGGAATCTAAAACTGGACTCACAGGAGAGGTTCAAAACATAGAAAGCTAGAGTGTCAGTCCTCTTGTACTTAAGTCGGCATTGTGCCTTTTGTATTAAATTCGCATGCAATTTCTGTGTTTCATCCTCAATAAGAAGATCCAAGGTATACAGTAAACCTGAAGTGAAGCATCGGAATCTAAAACTGCACTCACAGGAGAGGTTCAAATCATAGAAAGTTAGAGTGTCAGTCCTCTTGTACTTAAGTCGGCATTGTGCCTTTTGAATATAATTTCGATGCAATTTCTTTGCTTCATCGTCAATAAGAAGGTCCAAGGGATACAGTAAACCTGAAGTGAAGCATCGGAATCTAACATTGGAGTCACAGGAGGGGTCCAAATCATAGAAAGTTAGAGTGTCAGTCCTCTTGTACTTAAGTCGGCATTGTGCTTTTTTATTAAATTTGGATGCAATTTCTGGGTTTGATCGTCAATAAGAATTTCCAAGGGATACAGTAAACCTGAAGTGAAGCATCGGAATCTAAAACTGGTTCACAGGAGAGGTTCAAAACATAGAAAATTAGAGTGTCATTCCTCTTGTACTTAAGATGGCATTGTGCATTTTGTATTAAATTCGGATGCAATTTCTGTGTTTCATCGTCAATAAGAAGATCCAAGGTATACAGTAAACCTGAAGTGAAGCATCGGAATCTAAAACTAGACTCACAGGAGAGGTTCAAATCATAGAAATTTAGAGCGTCAGTCATGTTGTACTTAAGTCGGCATTGTGCATTTTGTATTACATTCGGATGCAATTTCTGTGTTTCATCGTCAATAAGAAGGTCCAAGTAATATAGGAAACCTGAGGTGAAGCATCGGAAACTAAAGCTGGACTCATAGGAGTGGTTCAAATCACAGAGAATTAGAGTGTCAGTCCTCTTGTACTTAACTCAGCATTGTGGTTTTTTGAATTTAATTACGATGCAATATCTGTTCTTCCTCGTCAAAAAGAAGGTCCAAGGTATACAGTAAACCTGAAGTGAAGCATCGGAATCTAAAACTGCACTCACAGGAGAGGTTCAAATCATAGAAAGTTAGAGTATCAGTCCTCTTGTACTTAAGTCGGCATTGTGCCTTTTGTATTATATTCGGATGCACTTTCTGTGCTTCATCGTCAATAAGAAGGTCCAAGGTATACAGTAAACCTGAAGTGAAGCATCGGAATCTAACATTGGAGTCACAGAAGGGGTCCAAATCATAGAAAGTTAGAGTGTCAGTCATCTTGTACTTAAGTCGGCATTGTGCCTTTTGAATTTAAGTCCGATGCAATTTCTGTGTTTCATCGTCACTAAGAAGGTCCAAGGGATACTGTAAACCTGAAGTGAAGCATCGGAATCTAAAACTGGACTCACAATAGAGGTTCAAATCATAGAAAGTTAGAGTGTCAGTCCTCTTGTACTTAAGTCAGCATTGTGCCTTTTGTATTAAATTCGGATGCTATTTCTGTGTTTCTTCGTCAATAAGATGGTCCAAGGTATACAGTAAACCTGAAGTGAAGCATCGGAATCTAAAACTGGACTCACAGGAGAGGTTCAAATCATAGAAAATTAGATTGTCAGTCCTCTTGTACTTAAGTCAGCATTGCGCCTTTTGTATTAAATTCGGTTGCAATTTCTGTGTTTCATATTCAATAAGAAGGTCCAAGGTATAAAGTAAACCTGAAGTGAAACATCGGAATCTAAAACTGGACTCACAGGAGGGGTTCAAATCATAGAAAGTTAGAGTGTCAGTCATCTTGTACTTAAGGCGGCATTGTGCCTTTTGTATTAAATTCGGATGCAGTTTATATGTTTCATCGTCAATAAGAAGGTCCAAGGTATACATTAAAATTGAAGTGAAGCTTCGGAATCTAAAACTGGACTCACAGGAGAGGTCCAAATCATCGAAAGTTAGAGTCTCAGTCCTCTTGTACTTAAGTCAGCATTGTGCCTTTTGTATTAAATTCGGAAGCTATTTCTGTGTTTTATCGTCAATAAGAAGGTCCAAGGGATACAGTAAACCTGAAGTGAAGCATCGGAATCTAAAACTGGACTCACAGGAGAAGTTCAAATCATAGAAAGTGAGAGTGTCAGTGCTCTTGTACTTAAGTCGGCATTTTGCGTATTGAATTAAATTCGGATGCAATTTCTGTGTTTCATTGTCAATATGAAGGTCCAAGGTATACAGTAAACCTGAAGTGGAGCATTGGAATCTAAAATTGGGCTCGCAGGAGAGGTTCAAATCATAGAAAGTTAGAGTGTCAGTCCATTTGTACTTAAGTCGGCACTGTGCCTTTTGTATTAAATTCGGATGCAATTTCTGTGTTTCATCCTCAATAAGAAGATCCAAGGTATACAGTAAACCTGAAGTGAAGCATCGGAATCTAAAACTGCACTCACAGGAGAGGTTCAAATCATAGAAAGTTAGAGTGTCAGTCGTCTTGTACTTAAGTCGGCATTGTGCCTTTTGAATATAATTTCGATGCAATTTCTTTGCTTCCTCGTCAATAAGAAGGTCCAAGGGATACAGTAAACCTGAAGTGAAGCATCGGAATCTAACATTGGAGTCACAGGAGGGGTCCAAATCATAGAAAGTTAGAGTGTCATTCCTCTTGTACTTAAGATGGCATTGTGCAATTTTGTATTAAATTCGGATGCAATTTCTGTGTTTCATCGTCAATAAGAAGATCCAAGGTATACAGTAAACCTGAAGTGAAGCATCGGAATCTAAAACTAGACTCACAGGAGAGGTTCAAATCATAGAAATTTAGAGCGTCAGTCATGTTGTACTTAAGTCGGCATTGTGCCTTTTGTATTACATTCGGATGCAATTTCTGTGTTTCATCGTCAATAAGAAGGTCCAAGTAATATAGGAAACCTGAGGTGAAGCATCGGAAACTAAAGCTGGACTCATAGGAGTGGTTCAAATCACAGAGAGTTAGAGTGTCAGTCCTCTTGTACTTAACTCTGCATTGTGGTTTTTTGAATTTAATTACGATGCAATATCTGTTCTTCCTCGTCAAAATGAAGGTCCAAGGTGTACAGTAAACGTGAAGTGAATCATCGGAATCTAAAACTGGACTCACAGGAGAGGTTCAAAACATAGAAAGTTAGAGTGTCAGTCCTCTTGTACTTAAGTCGGCATTGTGCCTTTTGTATTAAATTCGCATGCAATTTCTGTGTTTCATCGTCAATAAGAAGATCCAAGGTGTACAGTAAACCTGAAGTGAAGCATCGGAATCTAAAACTGCACTCACAGGAGAGGTTCAAATCATAGAAAGTTAGAGTATCAGTCCTCTTGAACTTAAGTCGGCATTGTGCCTTTTGTATTATATTCGGATGCACTTTCTGTGCTTCATCGTCAATAAGAAGGTCCAAGGTATACAGTAAACCTGAAGTGAAGCATCGGAATCTAACATTGGAGTCACAGAAGGGGTCCAAATCATAGAAAGTTAGAGTGTCAGTCATCTTGTACTTAAGTCGGCATTGTGCCTTTTGAATTTAAGTCCGATGCAATTTCTGTGTTTCATCGTCACTAAGAAGGTCCAAGGGATACTGTAAACCTGAAGTGAAGCATCGGAATCTAAAACTGGACTCACAATAGAGGTTCAAATCATAGAAAGTTAGAGTGTCAGTCCTCTTGTACTTAAGTCAGCATTGTGCCTTTTGTATTAAATTCGGATGCTATTTCTGTGTTTCTTCGTCAATAAGATGGTCCAAGGTATACAGTAAACCTGAAGTGAAGCATCGGAATCTAAAACTGGAGTCACAGGAGAGGTTCAAATCATAGAAAATTAGATTGTCAGTCCTCTTGTACTTAAGTCAGCATTGCGCCTTTTGTATTAAATTCGGTTGCAATTTCTGTGTTTCATATTCAATAAGAAGGTCCAAGGTATACAGTAAACCTGAAGTGAAACATCGGAATCTAAAACTGGACTCACAGGAGGGGTTCAAATCATAGAAAGTTAGAGTGTCAGTCATCTTGTACTTAAGTCAGCATTGTGCCTTTTGTATTAAATTCGGATGCAATTTCTGTGTTTCATCGTCAACAAGAACGTCCAAGGTATACAGTAAACGTGAAGTGAAGCGTCGGAATCTAACACTGGACTCACAAGAGCGGCTCAAATCATAGAAAGTTAGAGGGTCAGTCCTCTTGTACTTAAGTCGGAATTGTGACTTTTGTATTAAATTCGGAAGCTATTTCTGTGTTTTATCGTCAATAAGAAGGTCCAAGGGATACAGTAAACCTGAAGTGAAGCATCGGAATCTAAAACTGGACTCACAGGAGAAGTTCAAATCATAGAAAGTGAGAGTGTCAGTGCTCTTGTACTTAAGTCGGCATTGTGCGTATTGAATTAAATTCGGATGCAATTTCTGTGTTTCATTGTCAATATGAAGGTCCAAGGTATACAGTAAACCTGAAGTGGAGCATTGGAATCTAAAATTGGCCTCGCAGGAGAGGTTCAAATCATAGAAAGTTAGAGTGTCAGTCCTGTTGTACTTAAGTTATCATTGTGCCTTTTGTATTAAATTCGAATGCAATTTCTGTATTTCATCGTCAATAAGAAGGTCCAAGGTATTTAGTAAACCTGAAGTGAGGCATCGGAATTGAAACTGGACTCACAGGAGAGGTTCAAATCAAAGAAAGTTAGAGTGTCAGTCCTCTTGTACTTAAGTCGGCATTGTGCCTTTTGTATTGAATTCGGATGCAATTTCTGTGTTTCATCGTCATTAAGAAAGTCCAAGGGATACAGTAAACCTGAAGTGTAGCTTCGGAATCTAAAACTGGACTGTCAGGATTGGTTGAAATCATAGAAAGTTAGAGCGTCAGTCCTCTTGTACTTCAGTCGGCATTGTGCCTTTTGAATTAAATTTCAATGCAAATTCTGTGCTTCATCGTCAATAAGAAAGTCCAAGGGATACAGTAAACCTTAAGTGAAGCATCGGAATCTACCATTGGACTCACAGGAGAGGTTCAAATCTAGAAAGTTAGAGTGTCAGTCCTTTTCTACTTAAGTCGGCATTGAGCCTTTTGTATTAAATTCGGATGCAATTTCTGTGCTTCATCGTCAATAAGAAGGTCCAAGGGATACAGTAAACCTTAAGTGAAGCATCGGAATCTACCATTGGACTCACAGGAGAGGTTCAAATCTAGAAAGTTAGAGTGTCAGTCCTTTTCTACTTAAGTCGGCATTGAGCCTTTTGTATTAAATTCGGATGCAATTTCTGTGCTTCATCGTCAATAAGAAGGTCCAAGGGATACAGTAAACCTGAAGTGAAGCATCGGAATCTAACACTGGACTCACTGGAGAGGTTCAAATCATAGAAATTTAGAGTGTCAGTCCTCTTGTACTTAAGTCGGCATTGTGCTTTTTTATTAAATTTGGATGCAATTTCAGGGTTTCACCGTCATTAACAAGGTCCAAGGGATACAGTAAACCTGAAGTGAAGCATCTAAATCTAAAACTGGACGCACAGGAGAGGTTCAAATCATAGAATGTTAGAGTGTCAGTCCTCTTGTACTTATGTCAGCATTGTGCCCTTTGTATTAAATTCGGATGCAATTTCTGTGCTTCATCGTCAATAAGAAGGTCCAAGGGATACAGTAAGCCTGAAGCGAAGCATCGGAATCTAAAACTGGACTCACAGGAGAGGTTCAAATCATAGAAAGTTAGAGTGTCAGTCCTCTTCTACTTAAGTCGGCATTGTGCCTTTTGTATTAAATTCGGATGCTATTTCTGTGTTTCATCGTCAATAAGAAGGTCCAAGGTATACAGTAAACCTGAAGTGAAGCATCGGAATCTAAAACTGGACTCACAGGATAGGTTCAAATCATAGAAACTTAGAGTATCAGTCCTCTTGTACTTAAGTCGGCATTGTGCATTTTGAATTTAATTCCGATGCAATTTCTGTGCTTCATCGTCAATAAGAAGGTCCAAGGGATACAGTAAACCTGAAGTGAAGCATCAGAATCTAACACTTGACTCACAGGAGAGGTTCAAATCATAGAAAGTTAGAGTGTCAGTCCTCTTGTACTTAAGTCGGCATTGTGCCTTTTTATTAAATTCGGATGCAATTTATGGGTTTCATCGTCAATAAGAATGTCCAAGGTATACAGTATACCTGAAGTGAGGCATCGGAATCTAAAACTGGACTCACAGGAGAGGTTCAAATCATAGAAACTTAGAGTGTCAGACCTCTTGTACCTAAGACGGCATTGTGCCCTTTGTATTAAATTCGGATGCAATATCTGTGTTTCATCGTCAATAAGAAGGTCCAAGGGATACAGTAAGCCTGAAGTGAAGCATCGGAACCTAAAACTGGACTCACTGGAGAGGTTCAAAACATAGAAATTTAGAGTGTCAGTATACTTGTACTTAAGTCGGCATTGTGCATTTTGTATTAAATTCGGATGCAGTTTCTGTGTTTCATCGTCAATCAGAAGGGCCAAGGGATACAGTAAACCTGAAGTGAAGCATCGAAATCTAAAACTGGACGCACCAGAGAGGTTCAAACCATAGAAAGTTAGAGTGTCAGTCCTCTTGTACTTAAGTTGGCATTGTGCCTTTTGTATTAAATTCGGATGCAGTTTATATGTTTCATCGTCAATAAGAAGGTCCAAGGTATACATTAAAATTGAAGTGAAGCTTCGGAATCTAAAACTGGACTCACAGGAGAGGTCCAAATCATCGAAAGTTAGAGTCTCAGTCCTCTTGTACTTAAGTCAGCATTGTGCCTTTTGTATTAAATTCGGATGCAATTTCTGTGTTTCATCGTCAACAAGAACGTCCAAGGTATACAGTAAACGTGAAGTGAAGCGTCGGAATCTAACACTGGACTCACAAGAGCGGCTCAAATCATAGAAAGTTAGAGGGTCAGTCCTCTTGTACTTAAGTCGGAATTGTGACTTTTGTATTAAATTCGGAAGCTATTTCTGTGTTTTATCGTCAATAAGAAGGTCCAAGGGATACAGTAAACCTGAAGTGAAGCATCGGAATCTAAGACTGGACTCACAGGAGAAGTTCAAATCATAGAAAGTGAGAGTGTCAGTGCTCTTGTACTTAAGTCGGCATTGTGCGTATTGAATTAAATTCGGATGCAATTTCTGTGTTTCATTGTCAATATGAAGGTCCAAGGTATACAGTAAATCTGAAGTGGAGCATTGGAATCTAAAATTGGGCTCGCAGGAGAGGTTCAAATCATAGAAAGTTAGAGTGTCAGTCCTGTTGTACTTAGGTTATCATTGTGCCTTTTGTATTAAATTCGAATGCAATTTCTGTATTTCATCGTCAATAAGAAGGTCCAAGGTATTTAGTAAACCTGAAGTGAGGCATCGGAATTGAAACTGGACTCACAGGAGAGGTTCAAATCAAAGAAAGTTAGAGTGTCAGTCCTCTTGTACTTAAGTCGGCATTGTGCCTTTTGTATTGAATTCGAATGCAATTTCTGTGTTTCATCGTCAAAAAGAAAGTAAAAGGGATGCAGTAAACCTGAAGTGAAGCATCGAAATCTAAACCTGGACGCACAGGAGAGGTTCAAATCATAGAAAATTAGAGTGTCAGTCCTCTTGTACTTAAGTCGGCATTGTGCCTTTTGTATTAAATTCGGATGCAATTTCTGTGCTTCATCGTCAATAAGAAGGTCCAAGGGTTACAGTAATACTGAAGTGAAGCATCGCAATCTAAAACTGGACTTACAGGATAGGTTCAAATGATAGAAAGTTAGAGTGTCAGTCCTCTTGTACTTAAGTCGGCATTGTGCCTTTTGTATTTAATTCGGATGCAATTTCTGTGTTTCATCGTCATTAAGAAAGTCCAAGGGATACAGTAAACCTGAAGTGTAGCTTCGGAATCTAAAACTGGACTGTCAGGATTGGTTCAAATCATAGAAAGTTAGAGCGTCAGTCCTCTTGTACTTCAGTCGGCATTGTGCCTTTTGAATTAAATTTCAATGCAAATTCTGTGCTTCATCGTCAATAAGAAAGTCCAAGGGATACAGTAAACCTTAAGTGAAGCATCGGAATCTACCATTGGACTCACAGGAGAGGTTCAAATCATAGAAATTTAGAGTGTCAGTCCACTTGTACTTAAGTCGGCATTGTGCTTTTTTATTAAATTTGGATGCAATTTCAGGGTTTCACCGTCATTAACAAGGTCCAAGGGATACAGTAAACCTGAAGTGAAGCACCTAAATCTAAAACTGGACGCACAGGAGAGGTTCAAATCATAGAATGTTAGAGTGTCAGTCCTCTTGTACTTATGTCAGCATTGTGCCCTTTGTATTAAATTCGGATGCAATTTCTGTGCTTCATCGTCAATAAGAAGGTCCAAGGGATACAGTAAGCCTGAAGCGAAGCATCGGAATCTAAAACTGGTCTCACAGGAGAGGTTCAAATCATAGAAAGTTAGAGTGTCAGTCCTCTTCTACTTAAGTCGGCATTGTGCCTTTTGTATTAAATTCGGATGCTATTTCTGTGTTTCATCGTCAATAAGAAGGTCCAAGGTATACAGTAAACCTGAAGTGAAGCATCGGAATCTAAAACTGGACTCACAGGATAGGTTCAAATCATAGAAACTTAGAGTATCAGTCCTCTTGTACTTAAGTCGGCATTGTGCATTTTGAATTTAATTCCGATGCAATTTCTGTGCTTCATCGTCAATAAGAAGGTCCAAGGGATACAGTAAACCTGAAGTGAAGCATCAGAATCTAACACTTGACTCACAGGAGAGGTTCAAATGATAGAAAGTTAGAGTGTCAGTCCTCTTGTACTTAAGTCGGCATTGTGCCTTTTTATTAAATTCGGATGCAATTTCTGGGTTTCATCGTCAATAAGAATGTCCAAGGTATACAGTATACCTGAAGTGAGGCATCGGAATCTAAAACTGGACTCACAGGAGAGGTTCAAATCATAGAAACTTAGAGTGTCAGACCTCTTGTACCTAAGACGGCATTGTGCCCTTTGTATTAAATTCGGATGCAATATCTGTGTTTCATCGTCAATAAGAAGGTCCAAGGGATACAGTAAGCCTGAAGTGAAGCATCGGAACCTAAAACTGGACTCACTGGAGAGGTTCAAAACATAGAAAGTTAGAGTGTCAGTATACTTGTACTTAAGTCGGCATTGTGCATTTTGTATTAAATTCGGATGCAGTTTCTGTGTTTCATCGTCAATCAGAAGGGCCAAGGGATACAGTAAACCTGAAGTGAAGCATCGAAATCTAAAACTGGACGCACCAGAGAGGTTCAAACCATAGAAAGTTAGAGTGTCAGTCCTCTTGTACTTAAGTTGGCATTGTGCATTTTGTATTAAATTCGGATGCAATTTCTGTGTTTCATCGACAAAAAGAAGGTCCAAGGGATACAGTAAACCTGAAGTGAAGCATCGGAATCTAAAACTGGACTCACAGGATAGTTTCAAATCATAGAAAGTAATAGCGTCAGTCCTCCTGTACTTAAGTCGGCATTGTGCCTTTTGAATTTAATTCCGATGCAATTTCTTTGCCTCATCGTCAATACGAAGATCATAGGGATACAGTAAACCTCAAGTGAAGCATCGGAATTTAAACTGGACTCACAGGAGAGGTTCAAATCATAGAAAGTTAGAGTGTCAGTCCTCTTGTACTTAAGTCGGCATTGTGCCTTTTGTATAAAATTTGGATGCAATTTCTGTGTTTCATCGTCATTAAGAAGGTCCAAGGTATACAGTAAACCTGAAGTGAAGCATCGGAATCTAAAACTGGACTCACAGGATAGGTTCAAATCATAGAAACTTAGAGTGTCAGTCCTCTTGTACTTAAGTCGGCATTGTGCATTTTGAATTTAATTCCGATGCAATTTCTGTGCTTCATCGTCAATAAGAAGGTCCAAGGGATACAGTAAACCTGAAGTGAAGCATCAGAATCTAACACTTGACTCACAGGAGAGGTTCAAATCATAGAAAGTTAGAGTGTCAGTCCTCTTGTACTTAAGTCGGCATTGTGCCTTTTTATTAAATTCGGATTCAATTTCTGGGTTTCATCGTCAATAAGAATATCCAAGGTATACAGTATACCAGAAGTGAAGCATCGGAATCTAAAACTGGACTCACAGGAGAGGTTCAAATCATAGAAAGTTAGAGTGTCAGACCTCTTGTACCTAAGACGTCATTGTGCCTTTTGTATTAAATTCGGATGCAATTTCTGTGTTTCATCGTCAAGAAGAAGGTCCAAGGTATACAGTAAGCCTGAAGTGAAGCATCGGAATCTAAAACTGGACTCACTGGAGAGGTTCAAATCAAAGAAAGTTAGAGTGTCAGTCCTCTTGTACTTGCGTCGGCATTGTGCCATTTGTATTAAATTCGGATGCAATTTCTGTGTTTCATCGTCAATAAGAAGGTCCAAGGGATACAGTAAACCTGAAGTGAAGCATAGGAATCTAACACTTGACTCACAGGAGAGGTTCAAATCAGAGAAAGTTAGAGTGTCAGTCCTCTTGTACTTAAGTCGGCATTGTGCCTTTTGAATATAATTCCGATGCAATTTCTGTGCTTCATCGTCAATAAGAAGAACCAAGGGATACAGTGAACCTGAAGTGAAGCATCGAAATCTAACACTGGACTCACAGGAGGGGTTCAAATCATAGAAAGTTAGAGTGTCAGTCCTCTTGTACTTAAGTCGGCAATGTGCCTTTTTATTAAATTCGGATGCAATTTCAGAATTTCACCGTCATTAACAAGGTCCAAGGGACACAGTAAACCTGAAGTGTAGCATCGATATCTAAAACTGGACGCACAGGAGAGGTTCAAATCATAGAATGTTAGAGTGTCAGTCCTCTTGTACTTAAGTCAGCATTGTGCCTTTTGTATTAAATTCGGATGCAATTTCTGTGCTTCATCGTCAATAAGAAGGTCCAAGGGATACAGTAAGCCTGAAGTGAAGCATCGGAATCTAAAACTGGACTCACAGGAGAGGTTCAAATCATAGAAAGTTAGAGTGTCAGTCCACTTGTACTTAAGTCGGCATTGTGCCTTTTGTATTAAATTCGGATGCAATTTCTGTGTTTCATCGTCAATAAGAAGGTCCAAGGGATACAGTAAGCCTGAAGTGAAGCATCGGAACCTAAAAGTGGACTCACTGGAGAGGTTTAAAACATAGAAAGTTAGAGTGTCAGTCCCCTTGTACTTCAGTCGGCATTGTGCATTTTGTATTAAATTCGGATGCAATTTCTGTGTTTCATCGTCAATCAGAAGGGCCAAGGGATACAGTAAACCTGAAGTGAAGCATCGAAATCTAAAACTGGACGCACAGGAGAGATTCAAATCATAGAAAGTTAGAGTGTCGGTCCTCTTGTACTTAAGTCGGCATTGTGCCTTTTGTATTAAAATCGGATGCAGTATCTGTGTTTCATCGTCAATAAGAAGGTCCAAGGGATACAGTAAGCCTGAAGTGAAGCATCGGAACCTAAAAGTGGACTCACTGGAGAGGTTCAAAACATAGAAAGTTAGAGTGTCAGTCCTCTTGTACATAAGTCGGCATTGTGCATTTTGTATTAAATTCGGAGCAAATTTCTGTTTTTCATCGTCAATCAGAAGGGCCCAGAGATACAGTAAACCTGAAGTGAAGCATCGAAATCTAAAACTGGACGCACAGGAGAGATTCAAATCATAGAAAGTTAGAGTGTCAGTCCTCTTGTACTTAAGTCGGCATTGTGCCTTTTGTATTAAATCGGATGCAATTTCTGTGTTTCATCGTCAATAAGAAGGTCCAAGGTATACAGTAAACCTTAAGTGAAGCATCGGAATCTAAAACAGGACTCACAGGAGAGGTTCAAATCATAGAAACTTGGAGTGTCAGTCCTCTTGTACTTAAGTAAGCATTGTGCCTTTTGAATTTAATTCCGATGCAATTTCTGTGCTTCATCGTCAATAAGAAGGTCGAAGGGATACAGTAAACCTGAAGTGAAGCATCGGAATCTAAAACTGGACTCACAGGAGAGGTTCAAATCATAGAAAGTTAGAGTGTCAGTCCTCTTGTACTTAAGTCGGCATTGTGCCTTTTGTATTAACTTCGGATGCTATTTCTGTGTTTCATCGTCAATAAGAAAGTCCAAGGTATACAGTAAACCTGAAGTGAAGCATCGGAATCTAAAACTGGACTCACTGGAGAGGTTCAAAACATAGAAAGTTAGAGTGTCAGTCCTCTTGTACTTAAGTCGGCATTGTGCTTTTTTTAAAATTCGGATGCAATTTCAGGGTTTCACCGTCATTAACAAGGTCCAAGGGATACAGTAAACCTGAAGTGAAGCATCGATATCTAAAACTGGACGCACAGGAGAGGTTCAAATCATAGAATGTTAGAGTGTCAGTCCTCTTGTACTTAAGTCAGCATTGTGCCTTTTGTATTAAATTCGGATGCAATTTCTGTGCTTCATCGTCAATAAGAAGGTCCAAGGGATACAGTAAGCCTGAAGTAAAGCATCGGAATCTAAAACTGGACTCACAGGAGAGGTTCAAATCATAGAAAGTTAGAGTGTCAGTCCTCTTGTACTTAAGTCGGCATTGTGCCTTTTGTATTAACTTCGGATGCTATTTCTGTGTTTCATCGTCAATAAGAAGGTCCAAGGTATACAGTAAACCTGAAGTGAAGCATCGGAATCTAAAACTGGACTCACAGGATAGGTTCAAATCATAGAAACTTAGAGTGTCAGTCCTCTTGTACTTAAGTTGGCATTGTGCATTTTGAATTTAATTCCGATGCAATTTCTGTGCTTCATCGTCAATAAGAAGGTCCAAGGGATACAGTAAACCTGAAGTGAAGCATCAGAATCTAACACTTGACTCACAGGAGAGGTTCAAATCATAGAAAGTTAGAGTGTCAGTCCTCTTGTACTTGTGTCGGCATTGTGCCTTTTTATTAAATTCGGTTGCAATTTCTGGGTTTCATCGTCAATAAGAATGTCCAAGGTATACAGTATACCTGAAGTGAAGCATCGGAATCTAAAACTGGACTCACAGGAGAGGTTCAAATCATAGAAACTTAGTGTGTCAGACCTCTTGTACCTAAGACGGCATTGTGCCCTTTGTATTAAATTCGGATGCAATATCTGTGTTACATCGTCAATAAGAAGGTCCAAGGGATACAGTAAACCTGAAGTGAAGCATCGGAATCTAAAACTGGACTCACAGGACAGTTTCAAATCATAGAAAGTAATAGCGTCAGTCCTCCTGTACTTAAGTCGGCATTGTGCCTTTTGAATTTAATTCCGATGCAATTTCTTTGCCTCATCGTCAATACGAAGGTCATAGGGATACAGTAAACCTCAAGTGAAGCATCGGAATTTAAACTGGACTCACAGGAGAGGTTCAAATCATAGAAAGTTAGAGTGTCAGTCCCCTTGTACTTATGTCGGCATTGTGCCTTTTGTATAAAATTTGGATGCAATTTCTGTGTTTCATCGTCAATAAGAAGGTCCAAGGTATACAGTAAACCTGAAGTGAAGCATCGGAATCTAAAACTGGACTCACAGGATAGGTTCAAATCATAGAAACTTAGAGTGTCGGTCCTCTTGTACTTCAGTCGGTATTGTGCATTTTGAATTTAATTCCGATGCAATTTCTGTGCTTCATCGTCAATAAGATGGTCCAAGGGATACAGTAAACCTGAAGTGAAGCATCAGAATCTAACACTTGACTCACAGGAGAGGTTCAAATCATAAAAAGTTAGAGTGTCAGTCCTCTTGTACTTAAGTCGGCATTGTGCCTTTTTATTAAATTCGGATTCAATTTGTGGGTTTCATCGTCAATAAGAATGTCCAAGGTATACAGTATACCTGAAGTGAAGCATCGGAATCTAAAACTGGACTCACAGGAGAGGTTCAAATCATAGAAAGTTAGAGTGTCAGACCTCTTGTACCTAAGACGGCATTGTGCCTTTTGTATTAAATTCGGATGCAATATCTGTGTTTCATCGTCAATAAGAAGGTCCAAGGTATACAGTAAGCCTAAAGTGAAGCATCGGAATCTAAAACTGGACTCACTGGAGAGGTTCAAATCAAAGAAAGTTAGAGTGTCAGTCCTCTTGTACTTGCGTCGGCATTGTGCCATTTGTATTGAATTCGGATGCAATTTCTGTGTTTCATCGTCAAAAAGAAGGTCCAAGGGATACAGTAAACCTGAAGTGAAGCATCGGAATTGAAACTGGACTCACAGGAGAGGTTCAAATCATAGAAAGTTAGAGTGTCAGTCCTGTTGTACTTAAGTCGGCATTGTGCCTTTTGTATTAAATTCGGATGCAATTACTGTGTTTCATCGTCAATAAGAAGGTCCAAGGTATACAGTAAACCTGAAGTGAAGCATCGGAATCTAAAACAGGACTCACAGGAGAGGTTCAAATCTTAGAAACTTAGAGTGTCAGTCCTCTTGTACTTAAGTCGGCATTGTGCTTTTGAATTTAATTCCGATGCAATTTCTGTGCTTCATCGTCAATAAGAAGGTCCAAGGGATACAGTAAACCTGAAGTGAAGCATAGGAATCTAACACTTGACTCACAGGAGAGGTCCAAATCATAGAAAGTTAGAGTGTCAGTCCTCTTGTACTTAAGTCGGCATTGTGCCTTTTGTATTAACTTCGGATGCTATTTCTGTGTTTCATCGTCAATAAGAAAGTCCAAGGTATACAGTAAACCTGAAGTGAAGCATCGGAATCTAAAACTGGACTCACTGGAGAGGTTCAAAACATAGAAAGTTAGAGTGTCAGTCCTCTTGTACTTAAGTCGGCATTGTGCTTTTTTTAAAATTCGGATGCAATTTCAGGGTTTCACCGTCATTAACAAGGTCCAAGGGATACAGTAAACCTGAAGTGAAGCATCGATATCTAAAACTGGACGCACAGGAGAGGTTCAAATCATAGAATGTTAGAGTGTCAGTCCTCTTGTACTTAAGTCAGCATTGTGCCTTTTGTATTAAATTCGGATGCAATTTCTGTGCTTCATCGTCAATAAGAAGGTCCAAGGGATACAGTAAGCCTGAAGTGAAGCATCGGAATCTAAAACTGGACTCACAGGAGAGGTTCAAATCATAGAAAGTTAGAGTGTCAGTCCTCTTGTACTTAAGTCGGCATTGTGCCTTTTGTATTAACTTCGGATGCTATTTCTGTGTTTCATCGTCAATAAGAAGGTCCAAGGTATACAGTAAACCTGAAGTGAAGCATCGGAATCTAAAACTGGACTCACAGGATAGGTTCAAATCATAGAAACTTAGAGTGTCAGTCCTCTTGTACTTAAGTTGGCATTGTGCATTTTGAATTTAATTCCGATGCAATTTCTGTGCTTCATCGTCAATAAGAAGGTCCAAGGGATACAGTAAACCTGAAGTGAAGCATCAGAATCTAACACTTGACTCACAGGAGAGGTTCAAATCATAGAAAGTTAGAGTGTCAGTCCTATTGTACTTGTGTCGGCATTGTGCCTTTTTATTAAATTCGGTTGCAATTTCTGGGTTTCATCGTCAATAAGAATGTCCAAGGTATACAGTATACCTGAAGTGAAGCATCGGAATCTAAAACTGGACTCACAGGAGAGGTTCAAATCATAGAAACTTAGTGTGTCAGACCTCTTGTACCTAAGACGGCATTGTGCCCTTTGTATTAAATTCGGATGCAATATCTGTGTTACATCGTCAATAAGAAGGTCCAAGGGATACAGTAAACCTGAAGTGAAGCATCGGAATCTAAAACTGGACTCACAGGACAGTTTCAAATCATAGAAAGTAATAGCGTCAGTCCTCCTGTACTTAAGTCGGCATTGTGCCTTTTGAATTTAATTCCGATGCAATTTCTTTGCCTAATCGTCAATACGAAGGTCATAGGGATACAGTAAACCTCAAGTGAAGCATCGGAATTTAAACTGGACTCACAGGAGAGGTTCAAATCATAGAAAGTTAGAGTGTCAGTCCCCTTGTACTTATGTCGGCATTGTGCCTTTTGTATAAAATTTGGATGCAATTTCTGTGTTTCATCGTCAATAAGAAGGTCCAAGGTATACAGTAAACCTGAAGTGAAGCATCGGAATCTAAAACTGGACTCACAGGATAGGTTCAAATCATAGAAACTTAGAGTGTCGGTCCTCTTGTACTTCAGTCGGTATTGTGCATTTTGAATTTAATTCCGATGCAATTTCTGTGCTTCATCGTCAATAAGATGGTCCAAGGGATACAGTAAACCTGAAGTGAAGCATCAGAATCTAACACTTGACTCACAGGAGAGGTTCAAATCATAAAAAGTTAGAGTGTCAGTCCTCTTGTACTTAAGTCGGCATTGTGCCTTTTTATTAAATTCGGATTCAATTTGTGGGTTTCATCGTCAATAAGAATGTCCAAGGTATACAGTATACCTGAAGTGAAGCATCGGAATCTAAAACTGGACTCACAGGAGAGGTTCAAATCATAGAAAGTTAGAGTGTCAGACCTCTTGTACCTAAGACGGCATTGTGCCTTTTGTATTAAATTCGGATGCAATATCTGTGTTTCATCGTCAATAAGAAGGTCCAAGGTATACAGTAAGCCTGAAGTGAAGCATCGGAATCTAAAACTGGACTCACTGGAGAGGTTCAAATCAAAGAAAGTTAGAGTGTCAGTCCTCTTGTACTTGCGTCGGCATTGTGCCATTTGTATTGAATTCGGATGCAATTTCTGTGTTTCATCGTCAATAAGAAGGTCCAAGGTATACAGTAAACCTGAAGTGAAGCATCGGAATCTAAAACAGGACTCACAGGAGAGGATCAAATCTTAGAAACTTAGAGTGTCAGTCCTCTTGTACTTAAGTCGACATTGTGCTTTTGAATTTAATTCCGATGCAATTTCTGTGCTTCATCGTCAATAAGAAGGTCCAAGGGATACAGTAAACCTGAAGTGAAGCATAGGAATCTAACACTTGACTCACAGGAGAGGTCCAAATCATAGAAAGTTAGAGTGTCAGTCCTCTTGTACTTAAGTCGGCATTGTGCCTTTTGAATATAATTCCGATGCAATTTCTGTGCTTCATCGTCAATAAGAAGAACCAAGGGATACAGTGAACCTGAAGTGAAGCATCGAAATCTAACACTGGACTCACAGGAGGGGTTCAAACTATAGAAAGTTAGAGTGTCAGTCCTCTTGTACTTAAGTCGGCATTGTGCCTTTTTATTAAATTCGGATGCAATTTCAGGGTTTCACCGTCATTAACAAGGTCCAAGGGACACAGTAAACCTGAAGTGTAGCATCGATATCTAAAACTGGACGCACAGGAGAGGTTCAAATCATAGAATGTTAGAGTGTCAGTCCTCTTGTACTTAAGTCAGCATTGTGCCTTTTGTATTAAATTCGGATGCAATTTCTGTGCTTCATCGTCAATAAGAAGGTCCAAGGGATACAGTAAGCCTGAAGTGAAGCATCGGAATCTAAAACTGGACTCACAGGAGAGGTTCAAATCATAGAAAGTTAGAGTGTCAATCCTCTTGTACTTAAGTCGGCATTGTGCCTTTTGTATTAAATTCGGATGCAATTTCTGTGTTTCATCGTCAATAAGAAGGTCCAAGGGATACAGTAAGCCTGAAGTTAAGCATCGGAACCTAAAACTGGACTCACTGGAGAGGTTTAAAACATAGAAAATTAGAGTGTCAGTCCCCTTGTACTTAAGTCGGCATTGTGCATTTTGTATTAAATTCGGATGCAATTTCTGTGTTTCATCGTCAATCAGAAGGGCCAAGGGATACAGTAAACCTGAAGTGAAGCATCGAAATCTAAAACTGGACGCACAGGAGAGATTCAAATCATAGAAAGTTAGAGTGTCAGTCCTCTTGTACTTAAGTCGGCATTGTGCCTTTTGTATTAAATTCGGATGCAATATCTGTGTTTCATCGTCAATAAGAAGGTCCAAGGGATACAGTAAGCCTGAAGTGAAGCATCGGAACCTAAAAGTGGACTCACTGGAGAGGTTCAAAACATAGAAAGTTTGAGTGTCAGTCCTCTTGTACATAAGTCGGCATTGTGCATTTTGTATTAAATTCGGAGCAAATTTCTGTTTTTCATCGTCAATCAGAAGGGCCAAGGGATACAGTAAACCTGAAGTGAGGCATCGAAATCTAAAACTGGACGCACAGGAGAGATTCAAATCATAGAAAGTTAGAGTGTCAGTCCTCTTGTACTTAAGTCGGCATTGTGCATTTTGTATTAAATTCGGATGCAATTTCTGTGTTTCATCGTCAATAAGAAGGTCCAAGGCATACAGTAAGCCTGAAGTGAAGCATCGGAATCTAAAACTGGACTCACTGGAGAGGTTCAAATCATAGAAAGTTAGAGTGTCAGTCCTCTTGTACTTAAGTGGGCATTGTGCCTTTTGTATTGAATTCGGATGCAATTTCTGTGTTTCTTCGTCAAAAAGAAGGTCCAAGGGATACAGTAAACCTGAAGTGAAGCATCGGAATCTAAAACTGGACTCACAGGATAGTTTCAAATCATAGAAAGTAACAGCGTCAGTGCTCCTGTACTTAAGTCGGCATTGTGCCTTTTGAATTTAATTCCGATGCAATTTCTTTGCCTCATCGTCAATAAGAAGGTCATAGGGATACAGTAAACCTGAAGTGAAGCATCGGAATTTATACTGGACTCACAGGAGAGGTTCAAATCATAGAAAGTTAGAGTGTCAGTCCTGTTGTACTTAAGTCGGCATTGTGCCTTTTGTATTAAATTCGGATGCAATTTCTGTGTTTCATCGTCAATAAGAAGGTCCAAGGTATACAGTAAACCTGAAGTGAAGCATCGGAATCTCAAACAGGACTCACAGGAGAGGTTCAAATCATAGAAACTTAGAGTGTCAGTCCTCTTGTACTTAAGTAAGCATTGTGCCTTTTGAATTTATTTCCGATGCAATTTCTGTGCTTCATCGTCAATAAGAAGGTCGAAGGGATGCAGTAAACCTGAAGTGAAGCATAGGAATCTAACACTTGACTCACAGGAGAGGTTCAAATCATAGAAAGTTAGAGCGTCAGTCCTCTTGTACTTAAGTCGGCATTGTGCCTTTTGAATATAATTCCGATGCAATTTCTGTGCTTCATCGTCAATAAGACGAACCAAGGGATACAGTGAACCTGAAGTGAAGCATCGAAATCTAACACTGGACTCACTGGAGGGGTTCAAATCATAGAAAGTTAGAGTGTCAGTCCTCTTGTACTTAAGTCGGCATTGTGCTTTTTTATTAAATTCCGATGCAATTTCAGGGTTTCACCGTCATTAACAAGGTCCAAGGGATACAGTAAACCTGAAGTGTAGCATCGAAATCTAAAACTGGACGCACAGGAGAGGTTCAAATCATAGAATGTTAGAGTGTCAGTCCTCTTGTACTTAAGTCAGCATTGTGCCTTTTGTATTAAATTCGGATGCAATTTCTGTGCTTCATCGTCAATAAGAAGGTCCAAGGGATACAGTAAGCCTGAAGTGAAGCATCGGAGTCTAAAACTGGACTCACAGGAGAGGTTCAAATCATAGAAAGTTAGAGTGTCAGTCCTCTTGTACTTAAGTCGGCATTGTGCCTTTTGTATTAAATTCGGATGCAATTTCTGTGTTTCATCGTCAATAAGAAGGTCCAAGGGATACAGTAAGCCTGAAGTGAAGCATCGGAACCTAAAACGGGACTCACTGGAGAGGTTCAAATCATAGAAATTTAGAGTGTCAGTCCTCTTGTACTTAAGTCGGCATTGTGCATTTTGTATTAAATTCGGATGCAATTTCTGTGTTTCATCGTCAATAAAGAGGTCCAAGGGATACAGTAAGCCTGAAGTAAAGCATCGGAATCTAAAACTGGACTCACTGGAGAGGTTCAAATTATAGAAAGTTAGAGTGTCAGTCCTCTTGTACTTAAGTCGGCATTGTGCCTTTGTATTGAATTCGGATGCAATTTCTGTGTCATCGTCAAAAAGAAGGTCCAAGGGATACAGTAAACCTGAAGTGAAGCATCGGAATCTAAAACTGGACTCACAGGATAGTTTCAAATCATAGAAAGTAATAGCGTCAGTCCTCCTGTACTTAAGTCGGCATTGTGCCTTTTGAATTTAATTCCGATGCAATTTCTTCGCCTCATCGTCAATAAGAAGGTCATAGGGATACAGTAAACCTGAAGTGAAGCATCGGAATTTAAACTGGACTCACAGGAGAGGTTCAAATCATAGAAAGTTAGAGTGTCAGACCTCTTGTACCTAAGACGGCATTGTGCCTTTTGTATTAAATTCGGATGCAATATCTGTGTTTCATCGTCAATAAGAAGGTCCAAGGGATACAGTAAGCCTGAAGTGAAGCATCGGAATCTAAAACTGGACTCACTGGAGAGGTTCAAATCATAGAAAGTTAGAGTGTCAGTCCTCTTGTACTTAAGTCGGCATTGTGCCTTTTGTATTTTATTCGGATGCAATATCTGTGTTTCATCGTCAAAAAGAAGGTCCAAGGGATACAGTAAACCTGAAGTGAAGCATCGGAATCTAAAAATGGACTCACAGGATAGTTTCAAATCATAGAAAAAAATAGCGTCAGTCCTCCTGTACCTAAGTCGGCATTGTGCCTTTTGAATTTAATTCCGATGCAATTTCTGTGCCTCATCGTCAATAAGAAGGTCATAGGGATACAGTAAACCCAAAGTGAAGCATCGGAATTTAAACTGGACTCACAGGAGAGGTTCAAATCATAGAAAGTTAGAGTGTCAGTCCTGTTGTACTTAAGTCGGCATTGTGCCTTTTGTACTAAATTCGGATGCAATTTCTGTGTTTCATCGTCAATAAGAAGGTCCAAGGTATACAGTAAACCTGAAGTGAAGCATCGGAATCTCAAACAGGACTCACAGGAGAGGTTCAAATCATAGAAACTTAGAGTGTCAGTCCTCTTGTACTTAAGTCGGCATTGTGCCTTTTGAATTTAATTCCGATGCAATTTCTGTGCTTCATCGTCAATAAGAAGGTCCAAGGGATACAGTGAACCTGAAGTGAAGCATCGGAATCTAAAACTGGACTCACTGGAGAGGTTCAAATCATAGAAAGTTAGAGTGTCAGTCCTCTTGTACTTAAGTCGGCATTGTGCCTTTTGTATTGAATTCGGATGCAATTTCTGTGTCATCGTCAAAAAGAAGGTCCAAGGGATACAGTAAAACTGAAGTGAAGCATCGGAATCTAAAACTGGACTCACAGGATAGTTTCAAATCATAGAAAGTAATTGCGTCAGTCCTCCTGTACTTAAGTCGGCATTGTGCCTTTTGAATTTAATTGCGATGCAATTTCTTCGCCTCATCGTCAATAAGAAGGTCATAGGGATACAGTAAACCTGAAGTGAAGCATCGGAATTTAAACTGGACTCACAGGAGAGGTTCAAATCATAGAAAGTTAGAGTGTCAGTCCTGTTGTACTTAAGTCGGCATTGTGCCTTTTGTATTAAATTCGGATGCAATTTCTGTGTTTCATTGTCAATAAGAGGGTCCAAGGGATACAGTAAACCTGAAGTGAAGCATCGGAATCTAATAATAGACTCACAGGAGAGGTTCAAATCATAGAAAGTTAGAGTGTCAGTCCTCTTGTACTTAAGTCGGCATTGTGCCTTTTGTATTAAATTCGGATGCAATTTCTGTGCTTCATCGTCAATAAGAAGGTCCAAGGGATACAGTAAGCCTGAAGTGAAGCATCGGAATCTAAAACTGGACTCACAGGAGAGGTTCAAATCATAGAAAGTTAGAGTGTCAGTCCTCTTGTACTTAAGTCGGCATTGTGCCTTTTGTATTAAATTCGGATGCAATTTCTGTGTTTCATCGTCAATAAGAAGGTCCAAGGGATACAGTAAGCCTGAAGTGAAGCATCGGAATCTAAAACTGGACTCACTGGAGAGGTTCAAATCATAGAAAGTTAGAGTGTCAGTCCTCTTGTACTTAAGTGGGCATTGTGCCTTTTGTATTGAATTCGGATGCAATTTCTGTGTTTCTTCGTCAAAAAGAAGGTCCAAGGGATACAGTAAACCTGAAGTGAAGCATCGGAATCTAAAACTGGACTCACAGGATAGTTTCAAATCATAGAAAGTAACAGCGTCAGTGCTCCTGTACTTAAGTCGGCATTGTGCCTTTTGAATTTAATTCCGATGCAATTTCTTTGCCTCATCGTCAATAAGAAGGTCATAGGGATACAGTAAACCTGAAGTGAAGCATCGGAATTTATACTGGACTCACAGGAGAGGTTCAAATCATAGAAAGTTAGAGTGTCAGTCCTGTTGTACTTAAGTCGGCATTGTGCCTTTTGTATTAAATTCGGATGCAATTTCTGTGTTTCATCGTCAATAAGAAGGTCCAAGGTATACAGTAAACCTGAAGTGAAGCATCGGAATCTCAAACAGGACTCACAGGAGAGGTTCAAATCATAGAAACTTAGAGTGTCAGTCCTCTTGTACTTAAGTAAGCATTGTGCCTTTTGAATTTATTTCCGATGCAATTTCTGTGCTTCATCGTCAATAAGAAGGTCGAAGGGATGCAGTAAACCTGAAGTGAAGCATAGGAATCTAACACTTGACTCACAGGAGAGGTTCAAATCATAGAAAGTTAGAGCGTCAGTCCTCTTGTACTTAAGTCGGCATTGTGCCTTTTGAATATAATTCCGATGCAATTTCTGTGCTTCATCGTCAATAAGACGAACCAAGGGATACAGTGAACCTGAAGTGAAGCATCGAAATCTAACACTGGACTCACTGGAGGGGTTCAAATCATAGAAAGTTAGAGTGTCAGTCCTCTTGTACTTAAGTCGGCATTGTGCTTTTTTATTAAATTCCGATGCAATTTCAGGGTTTCACCGTCATTAACAAGGTCCAAGGGATACAGTAAACCTGAAGTGTAGCATCGAAATCTAAAACTGGACGCACAGGAAAGGTTCAAATCATAGAATGTTAGAGTGTCAGTCCTCTTGTACTTAAGTCAGCATTGTGCCTTTTGTATTAAATTCGGATGCAATTTCTGTGCTTCATCGTCAATAAGAAGGTCCAAGGGATACAGTAAGCCTGAAGTGAAGCATCGGAGTCTAAAACTGGACTCACAGGAGAGGTTCAAATCATAGAAAGTTAGAGTGTCAGTCCTCTTGTACTTAAGTCGGCATTGTGCCTTTTGTATTAAATTCGGATGCAATTTCTGTGTTTCATCGTCAATAAGAAGGTCCAAGGGATACAGTAAGCCTGAAGTGAAGCATCGGAACCTAAAACGGGACTCACTGGAGAGGTTCAAATCATAGAAATTTAGAGTGTCAGTCCTCTTGTACTTAAGTCGGCATTGTGCATTTTGTATTAAATTCGGATGCAATTTCTGTGTTTCATCGTCAATAAAGAGGTCCAAGGGATACAGTAAGCCTGAAGTAAAGCATCGGAATCTAAAACTGGACTCACTGGAGAGGTTCAAATTATAGAAAGTTAGAGTGTCAGTCCTCTTGTACTTAAGTCGGCATTGTGCCTCTGTATTGAATTCGGATGCAATTTCTGTGTCATCGTCAAAAAGAAGGTCCAAGGGATACAGTAAACCTGAAGTGAAGCATCGGAATCTAAAACTGGACTCACAGGATAGTTTCAAATCATAGAAAGTAATAGCGTCAGTCCTCCTGTACTTAAGTCGGCATTGTGCCTTTTGAATTTAATTCCGATGCAATTTCTTCGCCTCATCGTCAATAAGAAGGTCATAGGGATACAGTAAACCTGAAGTGAAGCATCGGAATTTAAACTGGACTCACAGGAGAGGTTCAAATCATAGAAAGTTAGAGTGTCAGACCTCTTGTACCTAAGACGGCATTGTGCCTTTTGTATTAAATTCGGATGCAATATCTGTGTTTCATCGTCAATAAGAAGGTCCAAGGGATACAGTAAGCCTGAAGTGAAGCATCGGAATCTAAAACTGGACTCACTGGAGAGGTTCAAATCATAGAAAGTTAGAGTGTCAGTCCTCTTGTACTTAAGTCGGCATTGTGCCTTTTGTATTTTATTCGGATGCAATATCTGTGTTTCATCGTCAAAAAGAAGGTCCAAGGGATACAGTAAACCTGAAGTGAAGCATCGGAATCTAAAAATGGACTCACAGGATAGTTTCAAATCATAGAAAAAAATAGCGTCAGTCCTCCTGTACCTAAGTCGGCATTGTGCCTTTTGAATTTAATTCCGATGCAATTTCTGTGCCTCATCGTCAATAAGAAGGTCATAGGGATACAGTAAACCCAAAGTGAAGCATCGGAATTTAAACTGGACTCACAGGAGAGGTTCAAATCATAGAAAGTTAGAGTGTCAGTCCTGTTGTACTTAAGTCGGCATTGTGCCTTTTGTACTAAATTCGGATGCAATTTCTGTGTTTCATCGTCAATAAGAAGGTCCAAGGTATACAGTAAACCTGAAGTGAAGCATCGGAATCTCAAACAGGACTCACAGGAGAGGTTCAAATCATAGAAACTTAGAGTGTCAGTCCTCTTGTACTTAAGTCGGCATTGTGCCTTTTGAATTTAATTCCGATGCAATTTCTGTGCTTCATCGTCAATAAGAAGGTCCAAGGGATACAGTGAACCTGAAGTGAAGCATCGGAATCTAAAACTGGACTCACTGGAGAGGTTCAAATCATAGAAAGTTAGAGTGTCAGTCCTCTTGTACTTAAGTCGGCATTGTGCCTTTTGTATTGAATTCGGATGCAATTTCTGTGTCATCGTCAAAAAGAAGGTCCAAGGGATACAGTAAAACTGAAGTGAAGCATCGGAATCTAAAACTGGACTCACAGGATAGTTTCAAATCATAGAAAGTAATTGCGTCAGTCCTCCTGTACTTAAGTCGGCATTGTGCCTTTTGAATTTAATTGCGATGCAATTTCTTCGCCTCATCGTCAATAAGAAGGTCATAGGGATACAGTAAACCTGAAGTGAAGCATCGGAATTTAAACTGGACTCACAGGAGAGGTTCAAATCATAGAAAGTTAGAGTGTCAGTCCTGTTGTACTTAAGTCGGCATTGTGCCTTTTGTATTAAATTCGGATGCAATTTCTGTGTTTCATTGTCAATAAGAGGGTCCAAGGGATACAGTAAACCTGAAGTGAAGCATCGGAATCTAATAATAGACTCACAGGAGAGGTTCAAATCATAGAAAGTTAGAGTGTCAGTCCTCTTGTACTTAAGTCGGCATTGTGCCTTTTGTATTAAATTCGGATGCAATTTCTGTGCTTCATCGTCAATAAGAAGGTCCAAGGGATACAGTAAGCCTGAAGTGAAGCATCGGAATCTAAAACTGGACTCACAGGAGAGGTTCAAATCATAGAAAGTTAGAGTGTCAGTCCTCTTGTACTTAAGTCGGCATTGTGCCTTTTGTATTAAATTCGGATGCAATTTCTGTGTTTCATCGTCAATAAGAAGGTCCAAGGGATACAGTAAGCCTGAAGTGAAGCATCGGAACCTAAAACGGGACTCACTGGAGAGGTTCAAATCATAGAAAGTTAGAGTGTCAGTCCTCTTGTACTTAAGTCGGCATTGTGCATTTTGTGTTAAATTCGGATGCAATTTCTGTGTTTCATCGTCAATAAAGAGGTCCAAGGGATACAGTAAGCCTGAAGTGAAGCATCGGAATCTAAAACTGGACCCACTGGAGTGTTTCAAATCATAGAAAGTTAGAGTGTCAGTCCTCTTGTACTTATGTCGGCATTGTGACTTTTATATTGAATTCGGATGCAATTTCTGTGTCATCGTCAAAAAGAAGGTCCAAGGGATACAGTAAACCTGAAGTGAAGCATCGGAATCTAAAACTGGACTCACAGGATAGTTTCAAATCATAGAAAGTAATAGCGTCAGTCCTCCTGTACTCAAGTCGGCATTGTGCCTTTTGAATTTAATTCCGATGCAATTTCTTCGCCTCATCGTCAATAAGAAGGTCATAGGGATACAGTAAACCTGAAGTGAAGCATCGGAATTTAAACTGGACTCACAGGAGAGGTTCAAATCATAGAAAGTTAGAGTGTCAGACCTCTTGTACCTAAGACGGCATTGTGCCTTTTGTATTAAATTCGGATGCAATATCTGTGTTTCATCGTCAATAAGAAGGTCCAAGGGATACAGTAAGCCTGAAGTGAAGCATCGGAATCTAAAACTGGACTCACTGGAGAGGTTCAAATCATAGAAAGTTAGAGTGTCAGTCCTCTTGTACTTAAGTCGGCATTGTGCCTTTTGTATTTTATTCGGATGCAATATCTGTGTTTCATCGTCAAAAAGAAGGTCCAAGGGATACAGTAAACCTGAAGTGAAGCATCGGAATCTAAAAATGGACTCACAGGATAGTTTCAAATCATAGAAAAAAATAGCGTCAGTCCTCCTGTACTTAAGTCGGCATTGTGCCTTTTGAATTTAATTCCGATGCAATTTCTGTGCCTCATCGTCAATAAGAAGGTCATAGGGATACAGTAAACCCGAAGTGAAGCATCGGAATTTAAATTGGACTCACAGGAGTGGTTCAAATCATAGAAAGTTAGAGTGTCAGTCCTGTTGTACTTAAGTCGGCATTGTGCCTTTTGTATTAAATTCGGATGCAATATCTGTGTTTCATCGTCAATAAGAAGGTCCAAGGTATACAGTAAACCTGAAGTGAAGCATCGGAATCTCAAACAGGACTCACAGGAGAGGTTCAAATCATAGAAACTTAGAGTGTCAGTCCTCTTGTACTTAAGTCGGCATTGTGCCTTTTGAATTTAATTCCGATGCAATTTCTGTGCTTCATCGTCAATAAGAAGGTCCAAGGGATACAGTAAACCTGAAGTGAAGAATAGGAATCTAACACTTGACTCACAGGAGAGGTTCAAATCATAGAAAGTTAGAGTGTCAGTCCTCTTGTACTTAAGTCGGCATTGTGCCTTTTGAATATAATTCCGATGCAATTTCTGTGCTTCATCGTCAATAAGAAGAACCAAGGGATACAGTGAACCTGAAGTGAAGCATCGAAATCTAACACTGGACTCACTGGAGGGGTTCAAATCATAGAAAGTTAGAGTGTCAGTCCTCTTGTACTTAAGTCGGCATTGTGCTTTTTTATTAAATTCGGATGCAATTTCAGGGTTTCACCGTCATTAACAAGGTCCAAGGGATACAGTAAACCTGTAGTGTAGCATCGAAATCTAAAACTGGACGCACAGGAGAGGTTCAAATCATAGAATGTTAGAGTGTCAGTGCTCTTGTACTTAAGTCAGCATTGTGCCTTTTGTATTAAATTCGGATGCAATTTCTGTGCTTCATCGTCAATAAGAAGGTCTAAGGGATACAGTAAGCCTGAAGTGAAGCATCGGAATCGAAAACTGGACTCACAGGAGAGGTTCAAATCATAGAAAGTTAGAGTGTCAGTCCTCTTGTACTTAAGTCGGCATTGTGCCTTTTGTATTAAATTCGGATGCAATTTCTGTGTTTCATCGTCAATAAGAAGGTCCAAGGAATACAGTAAGCCTGAAGTGAAGCATCGGAACCTAAAACGGGACTCACTGGAGAGGTTCAAATCATAGAAAGTTAGAGTGTCAGTCCTCTTGTACTTAAGTCGGCATTGTGCACTTTGTATCAAATTCGGATGCAATTTCTGTGTTTCGTCGTCAATAAAGAGGTCCAAGGGATACAGTAAGCCTGAAGTGAAGCATCGGAATCTAAAACTGGACTCACTGGAGAGGTTCAAATCATAGAAAGTTAGAGTGTCAGTCCTCTTGTACTTAAGTCGGCATTGTGCCTTTTGTATTGAATTCGGATGCAATTTCTGTGTCATCGTCAAAAAGAAGGTCCAAGGGATACAGTAAACCTGAAGTGAAGCATCGGAATCTAAAACTGGACTCACAGGATAGTTTCAAATCATAGAAAGTAATAGCGTCAGTCCTCCTGTACTTAAGTCAGCATTGTGCCTTTTGAATTTAATTCCGATGCAATTTCTTCGCCTCATCGTCAATAAGAAGGTCATAGGGATACAGTAAACCTGAAGTGAAGCATCGGAATTTAAACTGGACTCACAGGAGAGGTTCAAATCATAGAAAGTTAGAGTGTCAGTCCTGTTGTACTTAAGTCGGCATTGTGCCTTTTGTATTAAATTCGGATGCAATTTCTGTGTTTCATTGTCAATAAGAGGGTCCAAGGGATACAGTAAACCTGAAGTGAAGCATCGGAATCTAATACTAGACTCACAGGAGAGGTTCAAATTATAGAAAGTTAGAGTGTCAGTCATCTTGTACTTAAGTCGGCATTGTGCATTTTCTATTAAATTCGGATGCAATTTCTGCGTTTCATCGTCAATTAGAAGGTCCAAGGGATACAGTAGACCTGAAGTGAAGCATCAGAATCTAAAACTGGACTCACAGGATAGGTTCAAATCATAGAATCTTAGAGTGTCAGTCCTCTTGTACTTAAGTCGGCATTGTGCCTTTTTTATTAAATTCGGATGCAATTTCTTGGTTTCATCGTCAATAAGAATGTCCAAGGTATACAGTATACCTGAAGTGAAGCATCGGAATCTAAAACTGGACTCACAGGAGAGGTTCAAATCATAGAAATTTAGAGTGTCAGACCTCTTGTACCTAAGACGGCATTGTGCCTTTTGTATTAAATTCGGATGCAATATCTGTCTTTCATCGTCAATAAGAAGGTCCAAGGGATACAGTAAGCCTGAAGTGAAGCATCGGAATCTAAAACTGGACTCACTGGAGAGGTTCCAATCATAGAGTTTTTGAGTGTCAGTCCTCTTGTACTTAAGTCGGCATTGTGCATTTTGAATTTAATTCCGATGCAATTTCTGTGCTTCATCGTCAATAAGAAGGTCCAAGGGATACAGTAAACCTGAAGTGAAGCATCGGAATCTAACACTGGACTCACAGGAGGGGTCCAAATCATAGAAAGTTAGTGTGTCAGTAATCTTGTACTTAAGTCGGCATTGTGCTTTTTTATTGAATTCGGATGCAATTTCTGGGTTTCATCGTCAATAAGAACGTCCAAGGGATACAGTATACCTGAAGTGAAGCATCGGAATCTAATACTGGACTCACAGGAGAGGTTCAAATCATAGAAAGTTAGAGTGTCATTCCTCTTGTACTTAAGTCGGCATTGTGCCTTTTGTATTAAATTCGGATGCATTTTCTGTGTTTCCTCGTCAATAAGAAGGTCCAAGGGATACAGTTATCCTGTAGTGAAGCATCGGAATCTAAAACTGGACTCACAGGATAGTTTCAATTCACAGAAAGTTATAGCGTCAGTCCTCCTGTACTTAAGTCGGCATTGTGCATTTGAATTTAATTCCGATGCAATTTCTGTGCCTCATCGTCAATAAGAAGGTCATAGGGATACAGTAAACCCAAAGTGAAGCATCGGAATTTAAACTGGACTCACAGGAGAGGTTCAAATTATAGAAAGTTAGAGTGTCAGTCATCTTGTACTTAAGTCGGCATTGTGCCTTTTGAATATAATTCCGATGCAATTTCTGTGCTTCATCGTCAATAAGAAGAACCAAGGGATACAGTGAACCTGAAGTGAAGCATCGAAATCTAACACTGGACTCACTGGAGGGGTTCAAATCATAGAAAGTTAGAGTGTCAGTCCTCTTGTACTTAAGTCGGCATTGTGCTTTTTTATTAAATTCGGATGCAATTTCAGGGTTTCACCGGCATTAACAAGGTCCAAGGGATGCAGTAAACCTGAAGTGTAGCATCGAAATCTAAAACTGGACGCACAGGAGAGGTTCAAATCATAGAGTTTTTGAGTGTCAGTCCTCTTGTACTTAAGTCGGCATTGTGCATTTTGAATTTAATTCCGATGCAATTTCTGTGCTTCATCGTCAATAAGAAGGTCCAAGGGATACAGTAAACCTGAAGTGAAGCATCGGAATCTAACACTGGACTCACAGGAGGGGTCCAAATCATAGAAAGTTAGAGTGTCAGTAATCTTGTACTTAAGTCGGCATTGTGCCTTTTGTATTGAATTCGGATGCAATTTCTGTGTCATCGTCAAAAAGAAGGTCCAAGGGATACAGTAAACCTGAAGTGAAGCATCGGAATCTAACACTGGACTCACAGGAGGGGTCCAAATCATAGAAAGTTAGTGTGTCAGTAATCTTGTACTTAAGTCGGCATTGTGCTTTTTTATTGAATTCGGATGCAATTTCTGGGTTTCATCGTCAATAAGAACGTCCAAGGGATACAGTATACCTGAAGTGAAGCATCGGAATCTAATACTGGACTCACAGGAGAGGTTCAAATCATAGAAAGTTAGAGTGTCATTCCTCTTGTACTTAAGTCGGCATTGTGCCTTTTGTATTAAATTCGGATGCATTTTCTGTGTTTCCTCGTCAATAAGAAGGTCCAAGGGATACAGTTATCCTGTAGTGAAGCATCGGAATCTAAAACTGGACTCACAGGATAGTTTCAATTCACAGAAAGTTATAGCGTCAGTCCTCCTGTACTTAAGTCGGCATTGTGCATTTGAATTTAATTCCGATGCAATTTCTGTGCCTCATCGTCAATAAGAAGGTCATAGGGATACAGTAAACCCAAAGTGAAGCATCGGAATTTAAACTGGACTCACAGGAGAGGTTCAAATTATAGAAAGTTAGAGTGTCAGTCATCTTGTACTTAAGTCGGCATTGTGCCTTTTGAATATAATTCCGATGCAATTTCTGTGCTTCATCGTCAATAAGAAGAACCAAGGGATACAGTGAACCTGAAGTGAAGCATCGAAATCTAACACTGGACTCACTGGAGGGGTTCAAATCATAGAAAGTTAGAGTGTCAGTCCTCTTGTACTTAAGTCGGCATTGTGCTTTTTTATTAAATTCGGATGCAATTTCAGGGTTTCACCGGCATTAACAAGGTCCAAGGGATGCAGTAAACCTGAAGTGTAGCATCGAAATCTAAAACTGGACGCACAGGAGAGGTTCAAATCATAGAGTTTTTGAGTGTCAGTCCTCTTGTACTTAAGTCGGCATTGTGCATTTTGAATTTAATTCCGATGCAATTTCTGTGCTTCATCGTCAATAAGAAGGTCCAAGGGATACAGTAAACCTGAAGTGAAGCATCGGAATCTAACACTGGACTCACAGGAGGGGTCCAAATCATAGAAAGTTAGAGTGTCAGTAATCTTGTACTTAAGTCGGCATTGTGCCTTTTGTATTGAATTCGGATGCAATTTCTGTGTCATCGTCAAAAAGAAGGTCCAAGGGATACAGTAAACCTGAAGTGAAGCATCGGAATCTAAAACTGGACTCACAGGATAGTTTCAAATCATAGAAAGTAATAGCGTCAGTCCTCCTGTACTTAAGTCAGCATTGTGCCTTTTGAATTTAATTCCGATGCAATTTCTGTGCCTCATCGTCAATAAGAAGGTCATAGGGATACAGTAAACCCGAAGTGAAGCATCGGAATTTAAATTGGACTCACAGGATAGTTTCAATTCACAGAAAGTTATAGCGTCAGTCCTCCTGTACTTAAGTCGGCATTGTGCATTTGAATTTAATTCCGATGCAATTTCTGTGCCTCATCGTCAATAAGAAGGTCATAGGGATACAGTAAACCCAAAGTGAAGCATCGGAATTTAAACTGGACTCACAGGAGAGGTTCAAATCATAGAAACTTAGAGTGTCAGTCCTCTTGTACTTAAGTCGGCATTGTGCCTTTTGAATTTAATTCCGATGCAATTTCTGTGCTTCATCGTCAATAAGAAGGTCCAAGGGATACAGTAAACCTGAAGTGAAGAATAGGAATCTAACACTTGACTCACAGGAGAGGTTCAAATCATAGAAAGTTAGAGTGTCAGTCCTCTTGTACTTAAGTCGGCATTGTGCCTTTTGAATATAATTCCGATGCAATTTCTGTGCTTCATCGTCAATAAGAAGAACCAAGGGATACAGTGAACCTGAAGTGAAGCATCGAAATCTAACACTGGACTCACTGGAGGGGTTCAAATCATAGAAAGTTAGAGTGTCAGTCCTCTTGTACTTAAGTCGGCATTGTGCTTTTTTATTAAATTCGGATGCAATTTCAGGGTTTCACCGTCATTAACAAGGTCCAAGGGATACAGTAAACCTGTAGTGTAGCATCGAAATCTAAAACTGGACGCACAGGAGAGGTTCAAATCATAGAATGTTAGAGTGTCAGTGCTCTTGTACTTAAGTCAGCATTGTGCCTTTTGTATTAAATTCGGATGCAATTTCTGTGCTTCATCGTCAATAAGAAGGTCTAAGGGATACAGTAAGCCTGAAGTGAAGCATCGGAATCGAAAACTGGACTCACAGGAGAGGTTCAAATCATAGAAAGTTAGAGTGTCAGTCCTCTTGTACTTAAGTCGGCATTGTGCCTTTTGTATTAAATTCGGATGCAATTTCTGTGTTTCATCGTCAATAAGAAGGTCCAAGGAATACAGTAAGCCTGAAGTGAAGCATCGGAACCTAAAACGGGACTCACTGGAGAGGTTCAAATCATAGAAAGTTAGAGTGTCAGTCCTCTTGTACTTAAGTCGGCATTGTGCACTTTGTATCAAATTCGGATGCAATTTCTGTGTTTCGTCGTCAATAAAGAGGTCCAAGGGATACAGTAAGCCTGAAGTGAAGCATCGGAATCTAAAACTGGACTCACTGGAGAGGTTCAAATCATAGAAAGTTAGAGTGTCAGTCCTCTTGTACTTAAGTCGGCATTGTGCCTTTTGTATTGAATTCGGATGCAATTTCTGTGTCATCGTCAAAAAGAAGGTCCAAGGGATACAGTAAACCTGAAGTGAAGCATCGGAATCTAAAACTGGACTCACAGGATAGTTTCAAATCATAGAAAGTAATAGCGTCAGTCCTCCTGTACTTAAGTCAGCATTGTGCCTTTTGAATTTAATTCCGATGCAATTTCTTCGCCTCATCGTCAATAAGAAGGTCATAGGGATACAGTAAACCTGAAGTGAAGCATCGGAATTTAAACTGGACTCACAGGAGAGGTTCAAATCATAGAAAGTTAGAGTGTCAGTCCTGTTGTACTTAAGTCGGCATTGTGCCTTTTGTATTAAATTCGGATGCAATTTCTGTGTTTCATTGTCAATAAGAGGGTCCAAGGGATACAGTAAACCTGAAGTGAAGCATCGGAATCTAATACTAGACTCACAGGAGAGGTTCAAATTATAGAAAGTTAGAGTGTCAGTCATCTTGTACTTAAGTCGGCATTGTGCATTTTCTATTAAATTCGGATGCAATTTCTGCGTTTCATCGTCAATTAGAAGGTCCAAGGGATACAGTAGACCTGAAGTGAAGCATCAGAATCTAAAACTGGACTCACAGGATAGGTTCAAATCATAGAATCTTAGAGTGTCAGTCCTCTTGTACTTAAGTCGGCATTGTGCCTTTTTTATTAAATTCGGATGCAATTTCTTGGTTTCATCGTCAATAAGAATGTCCAAGGTATACAGTATACCTGAAGTGAAGCATCGGAATCTAAAACTGGACTCACAGGAGAGGTTCAAATCATAGAAATTTAGAGTGTCAGACCTCTTGTACCTAAGACGGCATTGTGCCTTTTGTATTAAATTCGGATGCAATATCTGTCTTTCATCGTCAATAAGAAGGTCCAAGGGATACAGTAAGCCTGAAGTGAAGCATCGGAATCTAAAACTGGACTCACTGGAGAGGTTCCAATCATAGAGTTTTTGAGTGTCAGTCCTCTTGTACTTAAGTCGGCATTGTGCATTTTGAATTTAATTCCGATGCAATTTCTGTGCTTCATCGTCAATAAGAAGGTCCAAGGGATACAGTAAACCTGAAGTGAAGCATCGGAATCTAACACTGGACTCACAGGAGGGGTCCAAATCATAGAAAGTTAGTGTGTCAGTAATCTTGTACTTAAGTCGGCATTGTGCTTTTTTATTGAATTCGGATGCAATTTCTGGGTTTCATCGTCAATAAGAACGTCCAAGGGATACAGTATACCTGAAGTGAAGCATCGGAATCTAATACTGGACTCACAGGAGAGGTTCAAATCATAGAAAGTTAGAGTGTCATTCCTCTTGTACTTAAGTCGGCATTGTGCCTTTTGTATTAAATTCGGATGCATTTTCTGTGTTTCCTCGTCAATAAGAAGGTCCAAGGGATACAGTTATCCTGTAGTGAAGCATCGGAATCTAAAACTGGACTCACAGGATAGTTTCAATTCACAGAAAGTTATAGCGTCAGTCCTCCTGTACTTAAGTCGGCATTGTGCATTTGAATTTAATTCCGATGCAATTTCTGTGCCTCATCGTCAATAAGAAGGTCATAGGGATACAGTAAACCCAAAGTGAAGCATCGGAATTTAAACTGGACTCACAGGAGAGGTTCAAATTATAGAAAGTTAGAGTGTCAGTCATCTTGTACTTAAGTCGGCATTGTGCCTTTTGAATATAATTCCGATGCAATTTCTGTGCTTCATCGTCAATAAGAAGAACCAAGGGATACAGTGAACCTGAAGTGAAGCATCGAAATCTAACACTGGACTCACTGGAGGGGTTCAAATCATAGAAAGTTAGAGTGTCAGTCCTCTTGTACTTAAGTCGGCATTGTGCTTTTTTATTAAATTCGGATGCAATTTCAGGGTTTCACCGGCATTAACAAGGTCCAAGGGATGCAGTAAACCTGAAGTGTAGCATCGAAATCTAAAACTGGACGCACAGGAGAGGTTCAAATCATAGAGTTTTTGAGTGTCAGTCCTCTTGTACTTAAGTCGGCATTGTGCATTTTGAATTTAATTCCGATGCAATTTCTGTGCTTCATCGTCAATAAGAAGGTCCAAGGGATACAGTAAACCTGAAGTGAAGCATCGGAATCTAACACTGGACTCACAGGAGGGGTCCAAATCATAGAAAGTTAGAGTGTCAGTAATCTTGTACTTAAGTCGGCATTGTGCTTTTTTATTGAATTCGGATGCAATTTCTGGGTTTCATCGTCAATAAGAAGGTCCAAGGTATACAGTATACCTGAAGTGAAGCATCGGAATCTAATACTGGACTCACAGGAGAGGTTCAAATCATAGAAAGTTAGAGTGTCATTCCTCTTGTACTTAAGTCGGCATTGTGCCTTTTGTATTAAATTCGGATGCATTTTCTGTGTTTCCTCGTCAATAAGAAGGTCCAAGGGATACAGTTATCCTGTAGTGAAGCATCGGAATCTAAAACTGGACTCACAGGATAGTTTCAATTCACAGAAAGTTATAGCGTCAGTCCTCCTGTACTTAAGTCGGCATTGTGCCTTTTGAATTCAATTCCGATGCAATTTCTTTGCCTTATCGTCAATAAGAAGGTCATAGGGATACAGTAAACCTGAAGTGAAGCATCGGAATTTAAACTGGACTCACAGGAGAGGTTCAAATCATAGAAAGTTAGAGTGTCAGTCCTGTTGTATTTAAGTCGGCATTGTGCCTTTTGTATTAAATTCGGATGCAATTTCTGTGTTTCATCGTCAATAAGAAGGTCCAAGGGATACAGTAAACCTGAAGTGAAGCTTTAGAATCTAACACTTGACTCACAGGAGAGGTTCAAATCGTAGAAAGTTAGAGTGTCAGTCCTCTTGTACTTAAGTCGGCATTGTACCTTTTGTATTGAATTCGGATGCAATTTCTGTGTCATCGTCAAAAAGAAGGTCCAAGGGATACAGTAAACCTGAAGTGAAGCATCGGAATCTAAAACTGGACTCACAGGATAGTTTCAAATCATAGAAAGTATTAGCGTCAGTCCTCCTGTACTTAAGTCGGCATTGTGCCTTTTGAATTTAATTCCGATGCAATTTCTTCGCCTCATCGTCAATAAGAAGGTCATAGGGATACAGTAAACCTGAAGTGAAGCTTCGGAATTTAAACTGGACTCACAGGAGAGGTTCAAATCATAGAAAGTTAGAGTGTCAGACCTCTTGTATCTAAGACGGCATTGTGCCTTTTGTATTAAATTCGGATGCAATATCTGTGTTTCATCGTCAATAAGAAGGTACAAGGGATACAGTAAACCTGAAGTGAAGCATCGGAATCTCAAACAGGACTCACAGGACAGGTTCAAATCATAGAAACTTAGAGTGTCAGTCCTCTTGTACTTAAGTCGGCATTGTGCCTTTTGAATTTAATTCCGATGCAATTTCTGTGCTTCATCGTCAATAAGAAGGTCCAAGGGATACAGTAAACCTGAAGTGAAGAATAGGAATCTAACACTTGACTCACAGGAGAGGTTCAAATCATAGAAAGTTAGAGTGTCAGTCCTGTTGTACTTAAGTCGGCATTGTGCCTTTTGTACTAAATTCGGATGCAATTTCTGTGTTTCATCGTCAATAAGAAGGTCCAAGGTATACAGTAAACCTGAAGTGAAGCATCGGAATCTCAAACAGGACTCACAGGACAGGTTCAAATCATAGAAACTTAGAGTGTCAGTCCTCTTGTACTTAAGTCGGCATTGTGCCTTTTGTATTAAATTCGGATGCAATTTCTGTGCTTCATCGTCAATAAGAAGGTCCAAGGGATACAGTAAGCCTGAAGTGAAGCATCGGAATCTAAAACTGGACTCACAGGAGAGGTTCAAATCATAGAAAGTTAGAGTGTCAGTCCTCTTGTACTTAAGTCGGCATTGTGCCTTTTGTATTAAATTCGGATGCAATTTCTGTGTTTCATCGTCAATAAGAAGGTCCAAGGGATACAGTAAGCCTGAAGTGAAGCATCGGAACCTAAAACGGGACTCACTGGAGAGGTTCAAATCATAGAAAGTTAGAGTGTCAGTCCTCTTGTACTTATATCGGCATTGTGCATTTTGTATTAAATTCGGATGCAATTTCTGTGTTTCATCGTCAATAAAGAGGTCCAAGGGATACAGTAAGCCTGAAGTGAAGCATCGGAATCTAAAATTGGACTCACTGGAGAGGTTCAAATCATAGAAAGTTAGAGTGTCAGTCCTCTTGTACTTAAGTCGGCATTGTGCCTTTTGTATTGAAGTCGGATGCAATTTCTGCGTCATCGTCAAAAAGAAGGTCCAAGGGATACAGTAAACCTGAAGTGAAGCATCGGAATCTAAAACTGGACTCACAGGATAGTTTCAAATCATAGAAAGTAATAGCGTCAGTCCTCCTGTACTTAAGTCGGCATTTTGCCTTTTGAATTTAATTGCGATGCAATTTCTTCGCCTCATCGTCAATAAGAAGGTCATAGGGATACAGTAAACCTGAAGTGAAGCATCGGAATTTAAACTGGACTCACAGGAGAGGTTCAAATCATAGAAAGTTAGAGTGTCAGTCCTGTTGTACTTAAGTCGGCATTGTGCCTTTTGTATTAAATTCGGATGCAATTTCTGTGTTTCATTGTCAATAAGAGGGTCCAAGGGATACAGTAAACCTGAAGTGAAGCATCGGAATCTAATAATAGACTCACAGGAGAGGTTCAAATCATAGAAAGTTAGAGTGTCAGTCATCTTGTACTTAAGTCGGCATTGTGCATTTTCTATTAAATTCGGATGCAATTTCTGCGTTTCATCGTCAATTAGAAGGTCCAAGGGATACAGTAGACCTGAAGTGAAGCATCAGAATCTAAAACTGGACTCACAGGATAGGTTCAAATCATAGAAACTTAGAGTGTCAGTCCTCTTGTACTTAAGTCGGCATTGTGCCTTTTTTATTAAATTCGGATGCAATTTCTGGGTATCATCGTCAATAAGAATGTCCAAGGTATACAGTATACCTGAAGTGAAGCATCGGAAACTAAAACTGGACTCACAGGAGAGGTTCAAATCATAGAAAGTTAGAGTGTCAGTCCTCTTGTACTTAAGTCGGCATTGTGATTTTTGTATTAAATTCGGATGCAATTTCTGTGCTTCATCGTCAATAAGAAGGTCCAAGGGATACAGTAAGCCTGAAGTGAAGCATCGGAATCTAAAACTGGACTCACAGGAGAGGTTCAAATCATAGAAATTTAGAGTGTCAGTCCTCTTGTACTTATGTCGGCATTGTGCTTTTTGTATTAAATTCGGATGCAATTTCTGTGTTTCATCGTCAATAAGAAGGTCCAAGGGATACAGTAAGCCTGAAGTGAAGCATCGGAACCTAAAACGGGACTCACTGGAGAGGTTCAAATCATAGAAAGTTAGAGTGTCAGTCCTCTTGTACTTAAGTCGGCATTGTGCATTTTGTATTAAATTCGGATGCAATTTCTGTGTTTCATCGTCAATAAAGAGCTCCAAGGGATACAGTAAGCCTGAAGTGAAACATCGGAATCTAAAACTGGACCCACTGGAGAGGTTCAAATCATAGAAAGTTAGAGTGTCAGTCCTCTTGTACTTAAGTCGGCATTGTGCCTTTTGTATTTTATTCGGATGCAATATCTGTGTTTAATCGTCAAAAAGAAGGTGCAAGGGATACAGTAAACCTGAAGTGAAGCATCGGAATCTAAAAATGGACTCACAGGATAGTTTCAAATCATAGAAAAAAATAGCGTCAGTCCTCCTGTACTTAAGTCGGCATTGTGCCTTTTGAATTTAATTCCGATGCAATTTCTGTGCCTCATCGTCAATAGGAAGGTCATAGGGATACAGTAAACCTGAAGTGAAGAATAGGAATCTAATACTTGACTCACAGGAGAGGTTCAAATCATAGAAAGTTAGAGTGTCAGTCCTCTTGTACTTAAGTCGGCATTGTGCTTTTTTATTAAATTCGGATGCAATTTCAGGGTTTCACCGTCATTAACAAGGTCCAAGGGATACAGTAAACCTGAAGTGTAGCATCGAAATCTAAAACTGGACGCACAGGAGAGGTTCAAATCATAGAATGTTAGAGTGTCAGTCCTCTTGTACTTAAGTCAGCATTGTGCCTTTTGTATTAAATTCGGATGCAATTTCTGTGCTTCATCGTCAATAAGAAGGTCCAAGGGATACAGTAAGCCTGAAGTGAAGCATCGGAATCGAAAACTGGACTCACAGGTGAGGTTCAAATCATAGAAAGTTAGAGTGTCAGTCCTCTTGTACTTAAGTCGGCATTGTGCCTTTTGTATTAAATTCGGATGCAATTTCTGTGTTTCATCGTCAATAAGAAGGTCCAAGGAATACAGTAAGCCTGAAGTGAAGCATCGGAACCTAAAACGGGCTCACTGGAGAGGTTCAAATCATAGAAAGTTAGAGTGTCAGTCCTCTTGTACTGAAGTCGGCATTGTGCACTTTGTATTAAATTCGGATGCAATTTCTGTGTTTCATCGTCAATAAAGAGGTCCAAGGGATACAGTAAGCCTGAAGTGAAGCATCGGAATCTGAAACTGGACTCACTGGAGAGGTTCAAATCATAGAAAGTTAGAGTGTCAGTCCTCTTGTACTTAAGTCGGCATTGTGCCTTTTGTATTGAATTCGGATGCAATTTCTGTGTCGTCGTCAAAAAGAAGGTCCAAGGGATACAGTAATCCTGAAGTGAAGCATCGGAATCTAAAACTGGACTCACAGGATAGTTTCAAATCATAGAAAGTAATAGCGTCAGTCCCCCTGTTCTTAAGTCAGCATTGTGCCTTTTGAATTTAATTCCGATGCAATTTCTTCGCCTCATCGTCAATAAGAAGGTCATAGGGATACAGTAAACCTGAGGTGAAGCATCGGAATTTAAACTGGACTCACAGGAGAGGTTCAAATCATAGAAAGTTAGAGTGTCAGTCCTGTTGTACTTAAGTCGGCATTGTGCCTTTTGTATTAAATTCGGATGCAATTTCTGTGTTTCATTGTCCATGAGAGGGTCCAAGGGATACAGTAAACCTGAAGTGAAGCATCGGAATCTAATACTAGACTCACAGGAGAGGCTCAAATCATAGAAAGTTAGAGTGTCAGTCATCTTGTACTTAAGTCGGCATTGTGCATTTTCTATTAAATTCGGATGCAATTTCTGCGTTTCATCGTCAATTAGAAGGTCCAAGGGATACAGTAGACCTGAAGTGAAGCATCAGAATCTAAAACTGGACTCACAGGATAGGTTCAAATCATAGAATCTTAGAGTGTCAGTCCTCTTGTACTTAAGTCGGCATTGTGCCTTTTTTATTAAATTCGGATGCAATTTCTGGGTTTCATCGTCAATAAGAATGTCCAAGGTATACAGTATACCTGAAGTGAAGCATCGGAATCTAAAACTGGACTCACAGGAGAGGTTCAAATCATAGAAATTTAGAGTGTCAGACCGCTTGTACCTAAGACGGCATTGTGCCTTTTGTATTAAATTCGGATGCAATATCTGTCTTTCATCGTCAATAAGAAGGTCCAAGGGATACAGTAAGCCTGAAGTGAAGCATCGGAATCTAAAACTGGACTCACTGGAGAGGTTCCAATCATAGAAAGTTAGAGTGTCAGTCCTCTTGTACTTAAGTCGGCATTGTGCCTTTTGTATTTTATTCGGATGCAATATCTGTGTTTCATCGTCAAAAAGAAGGTCCAAGGGATACAGTAAACCTGAAGTGAAGCATCGGAATCTAAAAATGGACTCACAGGATAGTTTCAAATCATAGAAAAAAATAGCGTCAGTCCTCCTGTACTTAAGTCGGCATTGTGCCTTTTGAATTTAATTCCGATGCAATTTCTGTGCCTCATCGTCAATAAGAAGGTCATAGGGATACAGTAAACCTGAAGTGAAGCATCGGAATTTAAACTGGACTCACAGGAGAGGTTCAAATCATAGAAAGTTAGAGTGTCAGTCCTGTTGTACTTAAGTCGGCATTGTGCCTTTTGTATTAAGTTCGGATGCAATTTCTGTGTTTCATCGTCAATAAGAAGGTCCAAGGTATACAGTAAACCTGAAGTGAAGCATCGGAATCTCAAACAGGACTCACAGGAGAGGTTCAAATCATAGAAACTTAGAGTGTCCGTCCTCTTGTACTTAAGTCGGCATTGTGCCTTTTGAATATAATTCCGATGCAATTTCTGTGCTTCATCGTCAATAAGAAGAACCAAGGGATACAGTGAACCTGAAGTGAAGCATCGAAATCTAACACTGGACTCACTGGAGGGGTTCAAATCATAGAAAGTTAGAGTGTCAGTCCTCTTGTACTTAAGTCGGCATTGTGCTTTTTTATTAAATTCGGATGCAATTTCAGGGTTTCACCGTCATTAACAAGGTCCAAGGGATACAGTAAACCTGAAGTGTAGCATCGAAATCTAAAACTGGACGCACAGGAGAGGTTCAAATCATAGAGTTTTTGAGTGTCAGTCCTCTTGTACTTAAGTCGGCATTGTGCATTTTGAATTTAATTCCGATGCAATTTCTGTGCTTCATCGTCAATAAGAAGGTCCAAGGGATACAGTAAACCTGAAGTGAAGCATCGGAATCTAACACTGGACTCACAGGAGGGGTCCAAATCATAGAAAGTTAGAGTGTCAGTAATCTGGTACTTAAGTCGGCATTGTGCTTTTTTATTGAATTCGGATGCAATTTCTGGGTTTCATCGTCAATAAGAAGGTCCAAGGTATACAGTATACCTGAAGTGAAGCATCGGAATCTAATACTGGACTCACAGGAGAGGTTCAAATCATAGAAAGTTAGAGTGTCATTCCTCTTGTAATTAAGTCGGCATTGTGCCTTTTGTATTAAATTCGGATGCATTTACTGTGTTTCCTCGTCAATAAGAAGGTCCAAGGGATACAGTTAACCTGTAGTGAAGCATCGGAATCTAAAACTGGACTCACAGGATAGTTTCAAATCACAGAAAGTTATAGCGTCAGTACTCCTGTACTTAAGTCGGCATTGTGCCTTTTGAATTCAATTCCGATGCAATTTCTTTGCCTTATCGTCAATAAGAAGGTCATAGGGATACAGTAAACCTGAAGTGAAGCATCGGAATTTAAACTGGACTCACAGGAGAGGTTCAAATCATAGAAAGTTAGAGTGTCAGTCCTGTTGTACTTAAGTCGGCATTGTGCCTTTTGTATTAAATTCGGATGCAATTTCTGTGTTTCATCGTCAATAAGAAGGTCCAAGGGATACAGTAAACCTGAAGTGAAGCATTAGAATTTAACACTTGACTCACAGGAGAGGTTCAAATCGTAGAAAGTTAGGGTGTCAGTCCTCTTGTACTTAAGTCGGCATTGTGCCTTTTCAATATAATTCGGATGCAATTTCTGTGCTTCATCGTCAATAAGGGATACAGTGAACCTGAAGTGAATCATCGAAATCTAACACTGGACTCACAGGAGGGGTTCAAATCATAGAAAGTTAGAGTGTCAGTCCTCTTGTACTTAAGTCGGCATTGTGCTTTTTTATTAAATTCGGATGCAATTTCAGGGTTACACCGTCATTAACAAGGTCCAAGGGATACAGTAAACCTGAAGTGAAGCATCGAAATCTAAAACTAGACGCACAGGAGAGGTTCAAATCATAGAAAGTTAGAGTGTCAGTCCTCTTGTACTTAAGTCAGCATTGTGCCTTTTGTATTAAATTCGGATGCAATTTCTGTGCTTCATCGTCAATAAGAAGGTCCAAGGGATACAGTAAGCCTGAAGTGAAGCATCGGAATCTAAAACTGGACTCACAGGTGAGGTTCAAATCATAGAAAGTTAGAGTGTCAGACCTCTTGTACCTAAGACGGCATTGTGCCTTTTGTATTAAATTCGGATGCAATATCTGTGTTTCATCGTCAATAAGAAGGTCCAAGGTATACAGTAAACCTGAAGTGAAGCATCAGAATCTAAATCTGGACTCACAGGAGAGGTTCAAATCATAGAAATTAGAGTGTCAGTCCTCTTGTACTTAAGCCGGCATTGTGCCTTTTGAATATAATTCCGATGCAATTTCTGTGCTTCATCCTCAATAAGAAGCGCCAAAGGAAACAGTAATCCTGAAGTGAAGCATCGGAATCTAACACTGGACTCACAGGAGGGGTCCAAATCATAGAAAATTAGAGTGTCAGTCCTCTTGTACTTAAGTCGGCATTGTGCTTTTTCATTAAATTCGGATGCAATTTCAGGGTTTCACCGTCATTAACAAGGTCCAAGGGATACAGTAAACCTGAAGTGAAGCATCGAAATCTAAAACTGGACGCACAGGAGAGGTTCAAATCATAGAATGTTAGAGTGTCAGTCCTCTTGTACTTATGTCAGCATTGTGCCTTTTGTATTAAATTCGGATGCAATTTCTGTGCTTCATCGTCAATAAGAAGGTCCAAGGTATACAGTAAGCCTGAAGTGAAGCATCGGAATCTAAAACTGGAGTCACAGGAGAGGTTCAAATCATAGAAAGTTAGAGTGTCAGTCCTCTTGTACTTAAGTCGGCATTGTGCCCTTTGAATTTAATTAAGATGCAATTTCTGTGCCTCATCGTCAATAAGAAGGTCATAGGGATACAGTAAACCTGAAGTGAAGCATCGGAATTTAAACTGGACTCACAGGAGAGGTTCAAATCATAAAAAGTTAGAGTGTCAGTCCTGTTGTACTTAAGTCGGCATTGTGCATTTTGTATTAAATTCGGATGCAATTTCTGTGTTTCATCGTCAATAAGAAGGTCCAAGGTATACAGTAAACCTGAAGTGAAGCATCGGAATCTCAAACAGGAGTCACAGGAGAGCTTCAAATCATAGTAACTTAGAGTGTCAGTCCTCTTGTACTTAAGTCGGCATTGTGCCTTTTGAATTTAATTCCGATGCAATTTCTGTGCTTCATCGTCAATAAGAAGGTCCAAGGGATACAGTTAACCTGAAGTGAAGAATAGGAATCTAACACTTGACTCACAGGAGAGGTTCAAATCATAGAAAGTTAGAGTGTCAGTCCTCTTGTACTTAAGTCGGCATTGTGCCTTTTGAATATAATTCCGTTGCAATTTCTGTGCTTCATCGTCAATAAGAAGAACCAAGGGATACAGGGAACATTAAGTGAAGCATCGAAATCTAACACTGGACTCACTGGAGGGGTTCAAATCATAGAAAGTTAGAGTGTCAGTCCTCTTGTACTTAAGTCGGCATTGTGCTTTTTTATTAAATTCGGATGCAATTGCAGGGTTTCACCGTCATTAACAAGGTCCAAGGGATACAGTAAACCTGAAGTGTAGCATCGAAATCTAAAACTGGACGCACAGGAGAGGTTCAAATCATAGAATTTTAGAGTGTCAGTCCTCTTGTACTTAAGTCGGCATTGTGCATTTTGAATTTAATTCCGATGCAATTTCTGTGCTTCATCGTCAATAAGAAGGTCCAAGGGATACAGTAAACCTGAAGTGAAGCATCGGAATCTAACACTGGACTCACAGGAGGGGTCCAAATCATAGAAAGTTAGAGTGTCAGTAATCTTGTACTTAAGTCGGCATTGTGCTTTTTTATTGAATTCGGATGCAATTTCTGGGTTTCATCGTCAATAAGAAGGTCCACGGTATACAGTATACCTGAAGTGAAGCATCGGGATCTAATACTGGACTCACAGGAGAGGTTCAAATCATAGAAAGTTAGAGTGTCATTCCTCTTGTACTTAAGTCGGCATTGTGCCTTTTGTATTAAATTCGGATGCATTTTCTGTGTTTCCTCGTCAATAAGAAGGTCCAAGGGATACAGTTAACCTGTAGTGAAGCATCGGAATCTAAAACTGGACTCTCAGGATAGTTTCAAATCATAGAAAGTTATAGCGTCAGTCCTCCTGTACTTAAGTCGGCATTGTGCCTTTTGAATTTAATTCCGATGCAATTTCTTTGCCTTATCGTCAATAAGAAGGTCATAGGGATACAGTAAACCTGAAGTGAAGCATCGGAATTAAAACTGGACTCACAGGAGAGGTTCAAATCATAGAAAGTTAGAGTGTCAGTCCTGTTGTACTTAAGTCGGCATTGTGCCTTTTGTATTAATTCGGATTCAATTTCTGTGTTTCATCGTCAATAAGAAGGTCCAAGGTATACAGTAAACCTGAAGTGAAGCATCGGAATCCAAAACAGGACTCACAGGAGAGGTTCAAAACATAGAAAGTTAGAGTGTCAGTCCTCTTGTACTTAAGTCGGCATTGTGCCTTTTGAATTTAATTCCGATGCAATTTCTGTGCTTCATCGTCAATAAGAAGGTCCAAGGGGTACAGTAAACCTGAAGTGAAGCATTAGAATCTAACACTTGACTCACAGGAGAGGTTCAAATCGTAGAAAATTAGAGTGTCAGTCCTCTTGTACTTAAGTCGGCATTGTGCCTTTTGAATATAATTCGGATGCAATTTCTGTGCTTCATCGTCAATAAGGGATACAGTAAACCTGAAGTGAAGCATCAGAATCTAACACTTGACTCACAGGAGAGGTTCAAATCATAGAAAGTTAGAGTGTCAGTCCTCTTGTACTTAAGCAGGCATTGTGCTTTTTTATTAAATTCGGATGCCATTTCAGGGTTTCACCGTCATTAACAAAGTCCAAGGGATACAGCAAACCTGAAGTGAAGCATCGAAATCTAAAACTGGACGCACAGGAGAGGTTCAATACATAGAATGTTAGAGTGTCAGTCCTCTTGTACTTAAGTCAGCATTGTGCCTTTTGTATTAAATTCGGATGCAATTTCTGTGCTTCATCGTCAATAAGAAGGTCCAAGGTATACAGTAAGCCTGAAGTGAAGCATCGGAATCTAAAACTGGAGTCACAGGAGAGGTTCAAATCATAGAAAGTTAGAGTGTCAGTCCTCTTGTACTTAAGTCGGCATTGTGCCTTTTGAATATAATTCCGATGCAATTTCTGTGCTTCATCGTCAATAAGAAGAACCAAGGGATACAGTGAACCTGAAGTGAAGCATCGTAATCTAACACTGGACTCACTGGAGGGGTTCAAATCATAGAAAGTTAGAGTGTCAGTCCTCTTGTACTTAAGTCGGCATTGTGCTTTTTTATTAAATTCGGATGCAATATCTGTGTTTCATCGTCAATAAGAAGGTCCAAGGGATACAGTAAGCCTGAAGTGAAGCATCGGAACCTAAAACTGGACTCACTGGAGAGGTTCAAAACATAGAAAGTTAGAGTGTCAGTCTTCTTGTACTTAAGTCGGCATTGTGCATTTTGTATTAAATTCGGATGCAATTTCTGTGTTTCATCGTCAATCAGAAGGGCCAAGGGATACAGTAAACCTGAAGTGAAGCATCGAAATCTAAAACTGGACGCACAGGAGAGGTTCAAATCATAGAAAGTTAGAGTGTCAGTCCTCTTGTACTTAAGTCGGCATTGTGCATTTTGTATTAAATTCGGATGCAATTTCTGTGTTTCATCGTCAATAAGAAAGTCCAAGGGATACAGTTAGCCTGAAGTGAAGCATCGGAATCTAAAACTGGACTCACTGGAGAGGTTCAAATCATAGAAAGTTAGAGTGTCAGTCCTCTTGTACTTAAGTCGGCATTGTGCCTTTTGTATTGAATTCGGATGCAATTTCGGTGTTTCATCGTCAAAAAGAAGGTCCAAGGGATACAGTAAACATGAAGTGAAGCATCGGAGTCTAAAACTGGACTCACAGGAGAGGTTCATATCATAGAAAGTTAGAGTGTCATTCCTCTTGTACTTAAGTCGGCATTGTGCCTTTCGTATTAAATTCGGATGCAATTTCTGTGTTTCATCGTCAATAACAAGGTCCAAGGTATACAGTCAACCTGAAGTGAAGCATCGGAATCTAAATCTGGACTCACAGGAGAGGTTCTAATCATAGAAAGTTAGAGTGTCAGTCCTCTTGTACTTAAGCCGGCATTGTGCCTTTTGAATATAATTCCGATGCAATTTCTGTGCTTCATCGTCAATAAGAAGGTCCAAGGGATACAGTAAACCTGAAGTAAAGCATCGGAATCTAACACTGGACTCACAGGAGGGGTCTAAATCATAGAAAGTTAGAGCGTCAGTCCTCTTGTACTTAAGTCGGCATTGTGCTTTTTTATTAAATTCGGATGCAATTTCTGGGTTTCATCGTCAATAAGAAGGTCCAAGGTATACAGTATACCTGAAGTGAAGAATCGGAATCTAAAACTGGACTCACAGGAGAGGTTGAAACCATAGGAAGTTAGAGTGTCATTCCTCTTGGACTTAAGTCGGCATTGTGCCATTTGTATTAAATTCGGATGCATTTTCTGTGTTTCCTCGTCAATAAGAAGGTCCAAGGGATACAGTAAACCTGAAGTGAAGCATCGGAATCTAAAACTGGACTCACAGGATAGTTTCAAATCATAGAAAGTTATAGCGTCAGTCCTCCTGTACTTAAGTCGGCATTGTGCCTTTTGAATTTAATTCCGATGCAATTTCTGTGCTTCATCGTCAGCAAGAAGGTCCAAGGGATACAGTAAACCTGAAGTGAAGCATCAGAATCTAACACTTGACTCACAGGAGAGGTTCAAATCATAGAAAGTTAGAGTGTCAGTCCTCTTGTACTTAAGTGGGCATTGTGCCTTTTTATTAAATTCGTATGCAATTTCTTGGTTTCATCGTCAATAAGAATGTCCAAGGTATACAGTATTGCTGAAGTGAAGCATCGGAATCTAAAACTGGAGTCACAGGAGAGGTTCAAATCACAGAACGTTAGAGTGTCAGTCCTCTTGTACCTAAGTCGGCATTGTGCTTTTTGTATTAAATTCGGATGCAATTTCTGTGTTTCATCGTCAATAAAAAGGTCCAAGGGATACAGTAAGCCTGAAGTGAAGCATCGGAACCTAAAACTGGACTCACTGGAGAGGTTCAAAACATAAAAAAGTTAGAGTGTCTGTCCTCTTGTACTTAGGTCGGCATTGTGCATTTTGTATTAAATTCGGATGCAATTTCTGTGTTTCATCGTCAATCAAAAGGGCCAAGGGATACGGTAAACCTGAAGTGAAGCATCGAAATCTAAAACTGGACGCACAGGAGAGGTTCAAATCATAGAAAGTTAGAGTGTCAGTCCTCTTGTACTTAAGTCGGCATTGTGCCTTTTGTATTACATTCGTATGCAATTTCTGTGTTTCATCGTCAATAAGAAGGTCCAAGGGATACAGTATGCCTGAAGTGAAGCATCGGATTCTAAAGCTGGACTTACTGGAGAGGCTCAAATCATAGAAAGTTAGAGTGTCAGTCCTCTTGTACTAAAGTCGGAATTGTGCTTTTTTATTAAATTCGGATGTAATTTCTGTGTTTCATCGTCAATAAGAATGTCCAAGGTAAACAGTATACCTGAAGTGAAGCATCGGAATCTAAAACTGGACTCACAGGAGAGGTTCAAATCATAGAAAGTTAGAGTGTCAGTCCTCTTGTACTTAAGTCGGCATTGTGCCATTTGTATTAAATTCGGATGCAATTTCTGTGTTTCATCGTCAATAAGAAGGTCCAAGGGATACAGTTAGCCTGAAGTGAAGCATCGGAATCTAAAACTGGACTCAGTGGAGAGGTTCAAATTATAGAAAGTTAGAGTGTCAATCCTCTTGTACTTAAGTCAGCATTGTGCCTTTTGTTTTGAATTCGGATGCAATTTCTGTGTTCCATCGTCCAAAAGAAGGTAAAAGGGATACAGTAAACCTGAAGTGAAGCATCGAAATCTAAAACTGGACGCACAGGAGAGGTTCAAATCATAGAAAATTAGAGTGTCAGTCCTCTTGTACTTAAGTCGGCATTGTGCCTTTTGTATTAAATTCGGATGCAATTTATGTGTTTCATCGTCAATAAGAAGGTCCAAGGGATACAGTAAACCCGAAGTGTAGCATCGGAATCTATAACTGGACTGTCAGGATAGATTCAAGTCATAGAAAGTTAGAGCGACAGTCCTCTTGTACTTCAGTCGACATTGTGCCTCTTGAATTTAATTCCGATGCAAATTCTTTGCTTCATCGTCAATAAGAAGGTCATAGGGATACAGTAAACCTGAAGTGAAGCATCGGAATTTAAACTGGACACACAGGAGAGGTTCAAATCATAGAAAGTTAGAGTGTCAGTCCTCTTGCACTTAAGTCGGCATTGTGCCTTTTGTATTAAATTCGGATGCAATTTATGTGTTTCATCGTCAATAAGAAGGTCCAAGGGATACAGTAAACCTGAAGTGAAGCATCGGAATCTAAAACTGGACTGTCAGGATAGGTTCAAGTCATAGGAAGTTAGAATGTCAGTCCTCTTGTACTTAAGTCTGCATTGTGCCTTTTGAATTTAATTTCAATGCAATTTCTGTGCTTCATCGTCAATAAGAAAGTCCAAGGGATACAGTAAACCTGAAGTGAAGCATCGGAATCTAAAACTGGACTCACAGGAGAGGTTCAAATCATAGAAAGTTAGAGTGTCATTCCTCTTGTACTTAAGTCGGCCTTGTGCCTTTTGTATTAATATCGGATGCAATTTCCGTGTTTCATCGTCAATAAGAAGGTCCAAGGTACACAGTAAACCTGAAGTGAAGCATCGGAATCTAAAACTGGACTCACAGGAGAGGTTCAAATCATAGAAAGTTATAGCGTCAGTCCTCTTGTACTTAAGTCGGCATTGTGCCTTTTGCATTTAATTCCGATGCAATTTCTGTGCTTCATCGTCAATAAGAAAGTCCAAGGGATACCGTAAACCTGAAGTGAAGCATCAGAATCTAACACTTGACTCACAGGAGAGGTTCATATCATAGAAAGTTAGAGTGTCAGTCCTCTTGTACTTAAGTCAGCATTGTGATATTTTATTAAATTCGGATGCAATTTCTGGGTTTCATCGTCAATAAGAATGTCCAAGGTATACAGTATACCTGAAGTGAAGCATCGGAATCTAAAACTGGACTCACAGGTGAGGTTCAAATCACAGAACGTTAGAGTGTCAGTCCTCTTGTACCTAAGTCGGCATTGTGCCTTTTGTATTATATTCGGATGCTGTATCTGTGTTTCATCGTCAATAAGAAGGTCCAAGAGATACAGTAAACCTGAAGTGAAGCATCGGAACCTAAAACTGGACTCACTGGAGAGGTTCAAAACATAGAAAGGTAGAGTGTCAGTCCTCTTGTACTTAAGTCGGCATTGTGCATTTTGTATTAAATTCGGATGCAATTTCTGTGTTTCATCGTCAATCAGAAGGGCCAAGGGATACTGTAAACCTGAAGTGAAGCATCGAAATTTAAACTGGACGCACAGGAGAGGTTCAAATCATGGAAAGTTAGTGTGTCAGTCCTCTTGTACTTAAGTCTTCATTGTGCCTTTTGTATTAAATTCGGATGCAATTTCTGTGTTCCATCATCAATAAGAAGGTCCAAGGGATACAGTAAGCCTGAAGTGAAGCATCCGAATCTAAAACTGTACTCACTGGAGAGGTTATGATCATAGAAAGTTAGAGTGTCAGTCCTCTTGTACTTAAGTCGGCATTGTGCCTTTTGTGTTGAATTCGGTTGCAATTTCTGTGTTTCATCGTCAAAAAGAAGGTACAAGTAATACAGTAAACCTGAAGTGAAGCATCGGAATCTAAAACTGGACTCACAGGAGAGTTTCAAATCATAGAAAGTTAGTGTGTCAGTCCTCTTGTACTTAAGCCGGCATTGTGCCTTTTGAATATAATTCCGATGCAATTTCTGTGCTTCATCGTCAATAAGAAGGTCCAAGGGATACAGTAAACCTGAAGTGAAGCATCGGAATCTAAAACTGGACTCACAGGAGAGGTTCAAATCATTGAAAGTTAGAGTGTCATTCCTCTTGCACTTAAGTCGGCCTTGTGCCTTTTGTATTAAATTCGGATGCAATTTCTGTGTTTCATCGTCAATAAGAAGGTCCAAGGTACACAGTAAACCTGAAGTGGAGCATCGAAATCTAAAACTGGACTCACAGGAGAGGTTCAAATCATAGAAAGTTATAGCGTCAGTCCTCCTGTACTTAAGTCGGCATTGTGCCTTTTGAATTTAATTCCGATGCAATTTCTTTGCCTCATCGTCAAAAAGAAGGTCATAGGGACACAGTACACCTGAAGTGAAGCATCGGAATGTAAACTGGACTCACAGGAGAGGTTCAAATCATAGATAGTTAGAGTGTCAGTCCCCTTGATCTTAAGTCGGCATTGTGCCTTTTGCATTTAATTCCGATGCAATTTCTGTGCTTCATCGTCAATAAGAAAGTCCAAGGGATACCGTAAACCTGAAGTGAAGCATCGGAATCTAACACTGGACTCACAGGAGGGGTCCAAATCATAGAAAGTTAGAGTGTCAGTCCTCTTGTACTTAAGTCGGCATTGTGCTTTTTTATTAAATTCGGATGCAATTTCTGTGTTTCATCGTCAATAAGAAGGTCCAAGGTATACAGTATACCTGAAGTGAAGCATCGGAATCTGAAACTGGAATCACAGGAGAGGTTCAAATCATAGAAAGTTAGAGTGTCAGTCCTCTTGTACTTAAGTCGGAATTGTGCTTTTTTATTAAATTCGGATGTAATTTCTGGGTTTCATCGTCAATAAGAAGGTCCAAGGTATACAGTAGACCTGTAGTGAAGCATCGGTATCTAAAACTGGACTCACAGGAGAGGCTTAAATCATAGAAAGTTAGATTGTCAGTCTTCTTGTACTTATGACGGCATTGTGCCTTTTGAATATAATTCCGATGCAATTTCTGTGCTTCATCGTCAATAAGAAGGCCCAAGGGATACAGTAAACCTGAAGTGAAGCATCGGAATCTAACACTGGACTCACAGGAGGGGTCCAAATCATAGAAAGTTAGAGTGTCAGTCCTCTTGTACTTAAGTCGGCATTGTGCTTTTTTATTAAATTCGGATGCAATTTCTGTGTTTCATCGTCAATAAGAAGGGCCAAGGTATACAGTATACCTGAAGTGAAGCATCGGAATCTGAAACTGGACTCACAGGAGAGGTTCAAATCATAGAAAGTTAGAGTGTCAGTCCTCTTGTACTTAAGTCGGCGTTGTGCCTTTTGTGTTGAATTCGGTTGCAATTTCTGTGTTTCATCGTCAATAAGAAGTTCCAAGGGATACAGTAAACCTGAAGTGAAGCATCGGAATCTAAAACTGGACTCACAGGAGAGTTTCAAATCATAGAAAGTTAGTGTGTCAGTCCTCTTGTACTTTAGCCGGCATTGTGCCTTTTGAATATAACTCCGATGCAATTTCTGTGCTTCATCGTCAATAAGAAGGCCCAAGGGATACAGTAAACCTGAAGTGAAGCTTCGGAATCTAAAACTGGACTCACAGGAGAGGTTCAAATCATAGAAACTTAGAGTGTCAGTCCTCTTGTACTTAAGTCAGCATTGTGCCTTTTGTATTAAATTCGGATGCACTTTCTGTGCTTCATCGTCAATAAGAAGGTCCAAGGGATACAGTAAGCCTGAAGTGAAGCATCGGAATCTAACACTTGACTCACAGGAGAGGTTCATATCATAGAAAGTTAGAGTGTCAGTCCTCTTGTACTTAAGTCGGCATTGTGCCTTTTTATTAAATTCGGATGCAATTTCTGGGAATCATCGTCAATAAGAATGTACAAGGTATACTGTATACCTGAAGTGAAGCATCGGAATCTAAAACTGGACTCACAGGAGAGGTTCAAATCATAGAAAGTTAGATTGTCAGTCCTCTTGTACCTAAGTCGGCATTGTGCCCTTTGTACTAAATTCGGATGCAATTTCTGTGTTTCATCGCCAATAAGATGGTCCAAGGGATACAGTAAGCCTGAAGTGAAGCATGGAAACTAAAACTGGACTTACTGGAGAGGTTCAATGCATAAAAAGTTTGAGTGTCAGTCTTCTTGTACCTAAGTCGGCATTGTGCATTTTGTATTAAATTCGGATGAAATTTCTGTCTTTCATCGTCAATCAGAAGGGCCAAGGGATACAGTAAACCTGAAGTGAAGCATCGAAATCTAAAACTGGACGCACAGGAGAGGTTCAAATCATAGAAAGTTAGAGTGTCAGTCCTCTTGTACTTAAGTCGGCATTGTGCCTTTTGTATTAAATTCGGATGCAATTTCTGTGTTTCATCGTCAATAAGAAGGTCCCAGGGATACAGTAAGCCTGAAGTGAAGCATCGGAATCTAAAACTGGACTCACAGGAGAGGTTCAAATCATAGAAAGTTAGAGTGTCATTCCTCTTGTACTTAAGTCGGCATTGTGCCTTTTGTATTAAATTCGGATTGCAATTTCTGTGTTTCATCGTCAATAAGAAAGTCCAAGGGATACCGTAAACCTGAAGTGAAGCATCAGAATCTAAGACTTGACTCACAGGAGAGGTTCATATCATAGAATGTTAGAGTGTCAGTCCTCTTGTACTTAAGTCGGCATTGTGCCTTTTTATTAAATTCGGATGCAATATCTGGGTTTCATCGTCAATAAGAATGTACAAGGTATACAGTAAACCTGAAGTGAAGCATCGGAATCTAAAACTGGACTCACAGGAGAGGTTCAAATCACAGAACGTTAGAGTGTCAGTCCTCTTGTACCTAAGTCGGCATTGTGCCTTTTGTATTAAATTCGGGTGCAATTTCTGTGTTTCATCGTCAATAAGAAGGTCCAAGGGATACAGTAAGCCTGAAATGAAGCATCAGAACCTAAAACTGGACTCACTGGAGAGGTTCAAAACATAGAAAGTTAGAGTGTCAGTCCTCTTGTACTTAAGTCGGCATTGTGCATTTTGTATTAAATTCGGATGCAATTTCTGTGTTTCATCGTCAATCAGAAGGGCCAAGGGATACTGTAAACATGAAGTGAAGCATCGAAATCTAAAACTGGACGCACAGGAGAGGTTCAAATCATAGAAAGTTTGAGTGTCAGACATCTTGTTCCTAAGTCGGCATTGTGCCTTTTGTATTAAATTCGGATGCAATTTCTGTGTTTCATCGTCAATAAGAAGGTCCAAGGGATACAGTAAGCCTGAAGTGAAGCATCGGAATCTAAAACTGGAATCACTGGAGAGGTTCAATTCACAGAAAGTTAGAGTGTCAGTCCTCTTGTACTTAAGTCGGCGTTGTGCCTTTTGTATTGAATTCGGATGCAATTTCTGTGTTTCATCGTCAAAAAGAAGGTCCAAGGGATACAGTAAACATGAAGTGAAGCAACGGAATTTAAACTGGAGTCACAGGAGAGGTTCAAATCAAAGACAGTTAGAGTGTCAGTCCACTTGTACTTAAGTCGGCATTGTGCCTTTTGTATTAAATTCGGTTGCAATTTCTGTGTTTCATCGTCAATAAGAAGGTCCAAGGTATACAGTAAACCTGAAGTGAAGCATCGGAATCTAAAACTGGACTCACAGGAGAGTTTCAAATCATAGAAAGTTAGAGTGTCAGTCCTCTTCTACTTAAGCCGGCATTGTGCCTTTTGAATGTAATTCCGATGCAATATCTGTGCTTCATCGTCAATAAGAAGGTCCAAGGGATACAGTAAACCTGAAGTGAAGCATTGGAATTTAAACTGGACTCACAGGAGAGGTTCAAATCATAGAAAGTTAGAGTGTCAGTCCTCTTCTACTTAAGTCGGCATTGTGCCTTTTGTATTAAATTCTAATGCAATTTCTGTGCTTCATCGTCAATAAGAAGGTCCAAGGGATACAGTAAACCTGAAGTGAAGCATCGGAATCTAACACTGGACTCACAGCAGGGGTCCAAATCATAGAAAGTTAGAGTGTCAGTCCTCTTGTACTTAAGTCGGCATTGTGCCTTTTGTATTAAATTCGGATGCAATTTCTGTGTTTCATCGTCAATAAGATGGTCCAAGGGATACAGTAAGCCTGAAGTGAAGCATCGGAATCTAAAACTGGACTCACTGGAGAGGTTCAAATCTTAGAAAGTTCGAGTGTCAGTCCTCTTGTACTTAAGTCGGCGTTGTGCCTTTTGTATTGAATTCGGATCCAATATCTGTGTTTCATCGTCACAAAGAAGGTCCAAGGGATACAGTAAACCTGAAGTGAAGCAACGGAATTTAAACTGGAGTCACAGGAGAGGTTCAAATCAAAGAAAGTTAGAGTGTCAGTCCTCTTGTACTAAAGTCGGCATTGTGCTTTTTTATTAAATTCGGATGCAATTTCTGTGTTTCATCGTCAATAAGAAGGTCCAAGGTATACAGTAAACCTGAAGTGAAGCATCGGAATCTAAAACTGGACTCACAGGAGAGTGTCAAATCATGGAAAGTTAGAGTGTCAGTCCTCTTGTACTTAAGCCGGCATTGTGCCTTTTGAATATAATTCCGATGCAATTTCTGTGCTTCATCGTCAATAAGAAGGTCCAAGGGATACAGTAAACCTGAAGTGAAGCATCGGAATCTAACACTGGACTCACAGGAGGGGTCCAAATCATAGGAAGTTAGAATGTCAGTCCTCTTCTACTTAAGTCGGCATTGTGCTTTTTTATTGAATTCGGATGCAATTTCTGTGTTTCATCGTCAATAAGAAGGTCCAAGGTATACAGTATACCAGAAGTGAAGCATCGGAATCTGAAACTGGACTCACAGGAGATGTTCACATCATAGAAACTTAGAGTGTCAGTCCTCTTGTACTTAAGTCGGCAGTGTGTCTTTTGATTTTAACTCCGATGCAATTTCTGTGCTTCATCGTCAATAAGACGGTCCAAGGGATCAAGCAAACCTGAAGTGAAGCATCAGAATCTAACACTTGACTCACAGGAGAGGTTCAAATCACAGAAAGTTAGAGTGTCAGTCCTCTTGTACTTAAGTCGGCATTGTGCCTTTTTATTAAATTCGGATGCAATATCTGGGTTTCATCGTCAATACGAATGTCTAAGGTATACAGTAAACCTGAAGTGAAGCATCGGAATTTAAAACTGGACTCACAGGAGAGGTTTAAATCACAGAACGCTAGAATGTCAGTCCTCTTGTACCTAAGTCGGCATTGTGCCTTTTGTATTGAATTCGGATGCAATTTCTGTGTTTCATCGTCAATCAGAAGGGCCAAGGGATACTGTAAACCTGAAGTGAAGCATCGAAATCTAAAACTGGACGCACAGGAGAAGTTCAAATCATAGAAAGTTAGAGTTTCAGTCATCTTGTTCTTAAGTCGGCATTGTGCCTTTTGTATTACATTCGGATGCAAGTTCTGTGTTTCATCGTCAATAAGAAGGTCCAAGGGATACAGTAAGCCTGAAGTGAAGCATCGGAATCTAAAACTGGAATCACTGGAGAGGATCAATTCATAGAAAGTTAGAGTGTCAGTCCTCGTGTACTTAAGTCGGCATTGTGCCTTTTGTATTGAATTCGGATGCAATTTCTGTGTTTCATCGTCATAAAGAAGGTCCAAGGGATACAGTAAACCTGAAGTGAAGCAACGGAATTTAAACTGGAGTCACAGGAGAGGTTCAAATCAAAGACAGTTAGAGTGTCAGTCCTCTTGTACCTAAGTCGGCATTGTGCCTTTTGTATTAAATTCGGTTGCAATTTCTGTGTTTCATCGTCAATAAGAAGGTCCAAGGTATACAGTAAACCTGAAGTGAAGCATCGGAATCTAAAACTGGACTCACAGGAGAGTTTCAAATCATAGAAAGTTAGAGTGTCAGTACTCTTGTACTTAAGCCGGCATTGTGCCTTTTGAATGTAATTCCGATGCAATTTCTGTGCTTCATCGTCAATAAGAAGGTCCAAGGGATACAGTAAACCTGAAGTGAAGCATCGGAATCTAACACTGGACTCACAGGAGGGGTCCAAATCATAGAAAGTTAGAGTGTCAGTCCTCTTCTACTTAAGTCGGCATTGTGCCTTTTGTATTAAATTCGGATGCAATTTCTGTGTTTCATCGCCAATTAGAATTTCCAAGGGATACAGTAAACCTGAAGTGAAGCATCGGAATTTAAACTGGACTCACAGGAGAGGTTCAAATCATAGAAAGTTAGAGTGTCAGTCCTCTTGTACTTAAGTCGGCATTGTGCCTTTTGTATTAAATTCGGATGCAATTTCTGTGTTTTATCGTCAATAAGAAGGTCCAAGGTATACAGTAAACCTGAAGTGAAGCATCGGAATCTAAAACCGGACTCACTGGAGAGGCTCAATGCATAGAAAGTTAGAGTGTCAGTCCTCTTGTACTTAAGCCGGCATTGTGCATTTTGTATCAAATGCGGATGAAATTTCTGTGTTTCATCGTCAATCAGAAGGGCCAAGGGATACAGTAAATATGAAGTGAAGCATCGAAATCTAAAACTGTACGCACACGAGAGGTTCAAATCATAGAGAGTTAGAGTGTCAGTCCTCTTGTACTTAAGTCGGCATTGTGCCTTTTGTATTAAATTCGGATGCAATTTCTGTGTTTCATCGTCAATAAGATGGTCCAAGGGATACAGTAAGCCTGAGGTCAAGCATCGGAATCTAAAAGTGGACTCACAGGAGAGGTTCCAATCATAGAAAGTTGGAGTGTCAGTCCTCTTGTACTTAAGTCGGCATTGTACCTTTTGTATTAAATTCGGATGCAATTTCTGTGTTTGCTCGTCAATTAGAATTTCCAAGGGATACAGTAAGCCTGAGGTGAAGCATCGGAATTTAAACTGGACTCACAGGAGAGGTTCAAATCATAGAAAGTTAGAGTGTCACTCCTCTTGTACTTCAGTCGGCATTGTGCCTTTTGTATTAAATTCGGATGCAATTTCTGTGTTTCATCGTCAGTAAGAAGGTCCAAGGTATACAGTAAACCTGAAGTGAAGCATCGGAATCTAAAACTGGACTCACAGGAGATGTTCAAATCATAGAAACTTAGAGTGTCAGTCCTCTTGTACTTAAGTCGGCTGTGTGCCTTTTGATTTTAATTCCGAAGCAATTTCTGTGCTTCATCGTCAATAAGACGGTCCAAGGTATCAAGTAAACCTGAAGTGAAGCATCAGAATCTAACACTTGACTCACAGGAGAGGTTCAAATCACAGAAAGTTAGAGTGTCAGTCCTCTTGTAATTAAGTCGGCATTGTGCCTTTTTATTAAATTCGGATGCAATTTCTGGGTTTCATCGTCAATAAGAATGTACAAGGTATACAGTATACCTGAAGTGAAGCATCGGAATCTAAAACTGGTCTCACAAGGGATGTTCAAATCATAGAAAGTTAGAGTGTCAGTCCTCTTGTACCTAAGTCGGCATTGTGCCTTTTGTACTAAATTCGGAGGCAATTTCTATGTTTCATCGTCAATAAGAAGGTCCAAGGGATACAGTAAACCTGAAGTGAAGCAACGGAATTTAAACTGGAGTCACAGGAGAGGTTCAAATCAAAGAAAGTTAGAGTGTCAGTCCTCTTGTACTAAAGTCGGCATTGTGCTTTTTTATTAAATTCGGATGCAATTTCTGTGTTTCATCGTCAATAAGAAGGTCCAAGGTATACAGTAAACCTGAAGTGAAGCATCGGAATCTAAAACTGGACTCACAGGAGAGTGTCAAATCATGGAAAGTTAGAGTGTCAGTCCTCTTGTACTTAAGCCGGCATTGTGCCTTTTGAATATAATTCCGATGCAATTTCTGTGCTTCATCGTCAATAAGAAGGTCCAAGGGATACAGTAAACCTGAAGTGAAGCATCGGAATCTAACACTGGACTCACAGGAGGGGTCCAAATCATAGAAAGTTAGAATGTCAGTCCTCTTCTACTTAAGTCGGCATTGTGCTTTTTTATTAAATTCGGATGCAATTTCTGTGTTTCATCGTCAATAAGAAGGTCCAAGGTATACAGTATACCAGAAGTGAAGCATCGGAATCTGAAACTGGACTCACAGGAGATGTTCACATCATAGAAACTTAGAGTGTCAGTCCTCTTGTACTTAAGTCGGCAGTGTGTCTTTTGATTTTAACTCCGATGCAATTTCTGTGCTTCATCGTCAATAAGACGGTCCAAGGGATCAAGCAAACCTGAAGTGAAGCATCAGAATCTAACACTTGACTCACAGGAGAGGTTCAAATCACAGAAAGTTAGAGTGTCAGTCCTCTTGTACTTAAGTCGGCATTGTGCCTTTTTATTAAATTCGGATGCAATATCTGGGTTTCATCGTCAATACGAATGTCTAAGGTATACAGTAAACCTGAAGTGAAGCATCGGAATTTAAAACTGGACTCACAGGAGAGGTTTAAATCACAGAACGCTAGAATGTCAGTCCTCTTGTACCTAAGTCGGCATTGTGCCTTTTGTATTGAATTCGGATGCAATTTCTGTGTTTCATCGTCAATCAGAAGGGCCAAGGGATACTGTAAACCTGAAGTGAAGCATCGAAATCTAAAACTGGACGCACAGGAGAAGTTCAAATCATAGAAAGTTAGAGTTTCAGTCATCTTGTTCTTAAGTCGGCATTGTGCCTTTTGTATTACATTCGGATGCAAGTTCTGTGTTTCATCGTCAATAAGAAGGTCCAAGGGATACAGTAAGCCTGAAGTGAAGCATCGGAATCTAAAACTGGAATCACTGGAGAGGATCAATTCATAGAAAGTTAGAGTGTCAGTCCTCGTGTACTTAAGTCGGCATTGTGCCTTTTGTATTGAATTCGGATGCAATTTCTGTGTTTCATCGTCATAAAGAAGGTCCAAGGGATACAGTAAACCTGAAGTGAAGCAACGGAATTTAAACTGGAGTCACAGGAGAGTTTCAAATCAAAGACAGTTAGAGTGTCAGTCCTCTTGTACCTAAGTCGGCATTGTGCCTTTTGTATTAAATTCGGTTGCAATTTCTGTGTTTCATCGTCAATAAGAAGGTCCAAGGTATACAGTAAACCTGAAGTGAAGCATCGGAATCTAAAACTGGACTCACAGGAGAGTTTCAAATCATAGAAAGTTAGAGTGTCAGTCCTCTTGTACTTAAGCCGGCATTGTGCCTTTTGAATGTAATTCCGATGCAATTTCTGTGCTTCATCGTCAATAAGAAGGTCCAAGGGATACAGTAAACCTGAAGTGAAGCATCGGAATCTAACACTGGACTCACAGGAGGGGTCCAAATCATAGAAAGTTAGAGTGTCAGTCCTCTTCTACTTAAGTCGGCATTGTGCCTTTTGTATTAAATTCGGATGCAATTTCTGTGTTTCATCGCCAATTAGAATTTCCAAGGGATACAGTAAACCTGAAGTGAAGCATCGGAATTTAAACTGGACTCACAGGAGAGGTTCAAATCATAGAAAGTTAGAGTGTCAGTCCTCTTGTACTTAAGTCGGCATTGTGCCTTTTGTATTAAATTCGGATGCAATTTCTGTGTTTTATCGTCAATAAGAAGGTCCAAGGTATACAGTAAACCTGAAGTGAAGCATCGGAATCTAAAACCGGACTCACTGGAGAGGCTCAATGCATAGAAAGTTAGAGTGTCAGTCCTCTTGTACTTAAGCCGGCATTGTGCATTTTGTATCAAATGCGGATGAAATTTCTGTGTTTCATCGTCAATCAGAAGGGCCAAGGGATACAGTAAATATGAAGTGAAGCATCGAAATCTAAAACTGTACGCACACGAGAGGTTCAAATCATAGAGAGTTAGAGTGTCAGTCCTCTTGTACTTAAGTCGGCATTGTGCCTTTTGTATTAAATTCGGATGCAATTTCTGTGTTTCATCGTCAATAAGATGGTCCAAGGGATACAGTAAGCCTGAGGTCAAGCATCGGAATCTAAAAGTGGACTCACAGGAGAGGTTCCAATCATAGAAAGTTGGAGTGTCAGTCCTCTTGTACTTAAGTCGGCATTGTACCTTTTGTATTAAATTCGGATGCAATTTCTGTGTTTGCTCGTCAATTAGAATTTCCAAGGGATACAGTAAGCCTGAGGTGAAGCATCGGAATTTAAACTGGACTCACAGGAGAGGTTCAAATCATAGAAAGTTAGAGTGTCACTCCTCTTGTACTTCAGTCGGCATTGTGCCTTTTGTATTAAATTCGGATGCAATTTCTGTGTTTCATCGTCAGTAAGAAGGTCCAAGGTATACAGTAAACCTGAAGTGAAGCATCGGAATCTAAAACTGGACTCACAGGAGATGTTCAAATCATAGAAACTTAGAGTGTCAGTCCTCTTGTACTTAAGTCGGCTGTGTGCCTTTTGATTTTAATTCCGAAGCAATTTCTGTGCTTCATCGTCAATAAGACGGTCCAAGGTATCAAGTAAACCTGAAGTGAAGCATCAGAATCTAACACTTGACTCACAGGAGAGGTTCAAATCACAGAAAGTTAGAGTGTCAGTCCTCTTGTAATTAAGTCGGCATTGTGCCTTTTTATTAAATTCGGATGCAATTTCTGGGTTTCATCGTCAATAAGAATGTACAAGGTATACAGTATACCTGAAGTGAAGCATCGGAATCTAAAACTGGTCTCACAAGGGATGTTCAAATCATAGAAAGTTAGAGTGTCAGTCCTCTTGTACCTAAGTCGGCATTGTGCCTTTTGTACTAAATTCGGAGGCAATTTCTATGTTTCATCGTCAATAAGAAGGTCCAAGGGATACAGTAAGCCTGAAGTGAAGCATCGTAACCTAAAACTGGACTCACAGGAGAGGTTCAATGCATAGAAAGTTAGAGTGTCAGTCCTCTTGTACTTAAGCCGGCATTGTGCCTTTTGTATAAAATTCGGATGCAATTTCTGTGTTTCATCGTCAATAAGAAGGTCCAAGGGATACAGTAAGCCTGAAGTGAAGCATCGGAATCTAAAACTGGACTCACTGGAGAGGTTAAAATCATAGAAAGTTAGAGTGTCAGTCCTCTTGTACTTAAGTCGGCGTTGTGCCTTTTGTATTGAATTCGGATGCAATATCTGTGTTTCATCGTCAAAAAGAAGGTCCAAGGGACACAGTAAACCTGAAGTGAATCATAGGAATCTAAAACTGGACTCACAGGAGAGGTTCGAATCATAGAAAGTTAGAGTGTCATTCCTCTTGTACTTAAGTCGTCATTGTGTCTTTTGTATTAAATTCGGATGCAATTTCTGTGTTTCATCGTCAATAAGAAGGTCCAAGGTATACAGTAAACCTGAAGTGAAGCATCGGAATCTAAAACTGGACTCACAGGAGAGGTTCAAATCATAGAAAGTTATAGCGACAGTCCTCCTGTACTTAAGTCGGCATTGTGCCTTTTGAATTTAATTCCGATGCAATTTCTTTGGCTCATCGTCAATAAGAAGGTCATAGGGACACAGTAAACCTGAAGTGAAGCATCGGAATTTAAACTGGACTCACAGGAGAGGTTCAAATCATAGAAAGTTAGAGTGTCAGTCCTCTTGATCTTAAGTCGGCATTGTGCCTTTTGTATTCAATTCGGATGCAATTTCTGTGTTTCATCGTCAATAAGAAGGTCCAAGGTATACAGAAAACCTGAAGTGAAGCATCGGAATCTAAAACAGGACTCACAGGAGAGGTTCAAATCATAGAAACTTAGAGTGTCAGTCCTAATGTACTTAAGTCGGCATTGTGCCTTCTGAATTTAATTCCGATGCAATTTCTGTGCTTCATCGTCAATAAGAAAGTCCAAGGGATACCGTAAACCTGAAGTGAAGCATCAGAATCTAAGACTTGACTCACAGGAGAGGTTCATATCATAGAAAGTTAGAGTGTCAGTCCTCTTGTACTTAAGTCGGCATTGTGCCTTTTTATTAAATGCGGATGCAATTTCTGGGTTTCATCGTCAACAAGAATGTCCAAGGTATACATTATACCTGAAGTGAAGCATCGGAATCTAAAACTGGACTCACAGGAGAGGTTCAAATCACAGAACGTTAGAGTGTCAGTCCTCTTGTACCTAAGTCGGCATTGTGCCTTTTGTATTAAATTCGGATGCAATTTCTGTGTTTCATCGTCAATAAGAAGGTCCAAGGGATACAGTAAGCCTGAAGTGAAGCATCGGAATCGAAAACAGGACTCAATGGAGAGGTTCAAAACATAGAAACTTAGAGTGTCAGTCCTCTTGTACTTAAGTCGGCATTGTGCATTTTGTATTAAATTCGGATGCAATTTCTGTGTTTCATCGTCAATCAGAGGGGCCAAGGGATACTGTAAACCTGAAGTGAAGCATCGAAATCTAAAACTGGACGCACAGGACAGGTTCAAATCATAGAAAGTTAGAGTGTCAGTCCTCTTGTACTTAAGTCGGCATTGTGCCTTTTGTATTAAATTCGGATGCAATTTCTGTGTTTCATCGTCAATAAGAAGGTCCAAGGGATGCAGTAAGCCTGAAGTGATGCATCGGAATCTAAAACTGGACTCACTGGAGAGGTTCAATTCATAGAAAATTAGAGTGACAGTCCTCTTGTACTTAAGTCGGCATTGTGCCTTTTGTATTGAATTCCGATGCAATTTCTGTGTTTCATCGTCAAAAAGAAGGTCCAAGGGATACAGTAAACCTGAAGTGAAGCAACGGAATTTAAACTGGAGTCACAGGAGAGGTTCAAATCAAAGAGAGTTAGAGTGTCAATCCTCTTGTACTTAAGTCGGCATTGTGCCTTTTGTATTAAATTCGGATGCAATTTCTGTGTTTCATCATCAATAAGAAGGTCCAAGGTATACAGTAAACCTGAAGTGAAGCATCGGAATCTAAAACTGGACTCACAGGAGAGTTTCAAATCATAGAAAGTTAGAGTGGCAGTCCTCTTGTACTTAAGCCGGCATTGTGCCTTTTGAATATAATTCCGATGCAATTTCTGTGTTTTATCGTCAATAAGAACGTCCAAGGGATACAGTAAACCTGAAGTGAAGCATCGGAATCTAACACTGGACTCACAGGAGGGGTCCCAATCATAGAAAGTTAGAGTGTCTTGTACTTAAGTCGGCAATGTGCTTTTTTATTAAATTCGGATGCAATTTCTGTGTTTCATCGTCAATAAGAAGGTCCAAGGTATACAGTATACCTGAAGTGAAGCATCGGAATCTGAAACTGGACTCACAGGAGAGGTTCAAATCATAGAAAGTTGGAGTGTCAGTCCTCTTGTACTTAAGTCGGCTTTGTACCTTTTGTATTAAATTCGGATGCAATTTCTGTGTTTCCTCGTCAATAAGAATTTCCAAGGGATACAGTAAACCTGAAGAGAAGCATCGGAATTTAAACTGGACTCACAGGAGAGGTTCAAATCATAGAAACTTAGAGTGTCAGTCCTCTTGTACTTAAGTCGGCATTGTGCCTTTTTATTAAATTCGGATGCAATTTCTGGGTTTCATCGTCAATAAGAATGTACAAGGTATACAGTATACCTGAAGTGAAGCATCGGAATCTAAAACTGGTCTCACAGGAGAGGTTCAAATCATAGAAAGTTAGAGTGTCAGTCCTCTTGTACCTAAGTTGGCATTGTGCCTTTTGTACTAAATTCGGATGCAATTTCTTTGTTTCATCGTCAATAAGAAGGTCCAAGGGATACAGTAAGCCTGAAGTGAAGCATCGGAACCTAAAACTGGACTCACTGGAGAGGTTCAATGCATAGAAAGTTAGAGTGTCAGTCCTCTTGTACTTAAGCCGGCATTGTGCATTTTGTATTAAATTCGGATGCAATTTCTTTGTTTCATCGTCAATAAGAAGGTCCAAGGGATACTGTAAACCTGAAGTGAAGCATCGAAATCTAAAACTGGACGCACAGGACAGGTTCAAATCATAGAAAGTTAGAGTGTCAGTCCTCTTGTACTTAAGTCGGCATTGTGCCTTTTGTATTAAATTCGGATGTAATTTCTGTGTTTCATCGTCAAAAAGAAGGTCCAAGGGATACAGTAAAACTGAAGTGAAGCAACGGAATTTAAACTGGTGTCACAGGAGAGGTTCAAATCAAAGACAGTTAGAGTGTCAGTCCTCTTGTACTTAAGTCGGCATTGTGCCTTTTGTATTAAATTCGGTTGCAATTTCTGTGTTTCATCGTCAATAAGAAGGTCCAAGGTATACAGTAAACCTGAAGTGAAGCATCGGAATCTAAAACTGGACTCACAGGAGTGTTTCAAATCATAGAAAGTTAGAGTGTCAGTCCTCTTGTACTTAAGCCGGCATTGTGCCTTTTGAATGTAATTCCGATGCAATTTCTGTGCTTCATCGTCAATAAGAAGGTCCAAGGGATACAGTAAACCTGAAGTGAAGCATCGGAATCTAACACTGGACTCACAGGAGGGGTCCAAATCATAGAAAGTTAGAGTGTCAGTCCTCTTCTACTTAAGTCGGCATTGTGCCTTTTGTATTAAATTCGGATGCAATTTCTGTGTTTCATCGTCAATAAGAAGGTCCAAGGTATACAGTAAACCTGAAGTGAAGCATCGGAATCTAAAACCGGACTCACTGGAGAGGTTCAATGCATAGAAAGTTAGAGTGTCAGTCCTCTTGTACCTAAGTCGGTATTGTGCCGTTTGTATTAAATTCGGATGCAATTTCTGTGTTTCATCGTCAACAAGAAGGTCCAAGGGATACAGTAAGCCTGAATCGAAGCAACGGAACCGAAAACTGGACTCAATGGAGAGGTTCAAAACATAGAAAGTTAGAGTGTCAGTCCTCTTGTACTTAAGTCGGCATTGTGCATTTTGTATTAAATTCAGATGCAATATCTGTGTTTCATCGTCAATCAGAAGGGCCAAGGGATACTGTAAACCTGAAGTGAAGCATCGAAATCTAAAACTGGACGCACAGGAGAGGTTCAAATCATAGAAAGTTAGAGTGTCAGTCCTCTTGTACTTATGTCGGCATTGTGCCTTTTGTATTACATTCGGATGCAATTTCTGTGTTTCATCGTCAATAAGAAGGTCCAAGGGATAAACTAAGCCTGAAGTACAGCATCGGAAACTAAAACTGGACTCACTGGAGAGGTTCAATTCATAGATAGTTAGAGTGTCAGTGCTCTTGTACTTAAGTCGGCATTGTGCCTTTTGAATTTAATTCCGATGCAATTTCTGTGCTTCATCGTCAGCAAGAAGGTCCAAGGGATACAGTAAACCTGAAGTGAAGCATCAGAATCTAACACTTGACTCACAGGAGAGGTTCAAATCATAGAGAGTTAGAGTGTCAGTCCTCTTGTACTTAAGTGGGCATTGTGCCCTTTTATTAAATTCGGATGCAATTTCTTGGTTTCATCGTCAATAAGAATGTCCAAGGTATACAGTATAGCTGAAGTGAAGCATCGGAATCTAAAACTGGAGTCACAGGAGAGGTTCAAATCACAGAACGTTAGAGTGTCAGTCCTCTTGTTCCTAAGTCCGCATTGTGCCTTTTGTATTAAATTCGGATGCAATTTCTGTGTTTCATCGTCAATAAAAAGGTCCAAGGGATACAGTAAGCCTGAAGTGAAGCATCGGAACCTAAAACTGGACTCACTGGAGAGGTTCAAAACATAAAAAAGTTAGAGTGTCTGTCCTCTTGTACTTAAGTCGGCATTGTGCATTTTGTATTAAATTCGGATGCAATTTCTGTGTTTCATCGTCTATCAAAAGGGCCAAGGGATACGGTAAACCTGAAGTGAAGCATCGAAATCTAAAACTGGACGCACAGGAGAGGTTCAAATCATAGAAAGTTAGAGTGTCAGTCCTCTTGTACTTAAGTCGGCATTGTGCCTTTTGTATTAAATTCGGATGCAATATCTGTGTTTCATCGTCAATAAGAAGGTCCAAGGGATACAGTATGCCTGAAGTGAAGCATCGGATTCTAAAGCTGGACTTACTGGAGAGGCTCAAATCATAGAAAGTTAGAGTGTCAGTCCTCTTGTACTTAATTCGGAATTGTGCTTTTTTATTAAATTCGGACGTAATTTCTGTGTTTCATCGTCAATAAGAATGTCCAAGGTAAACAGTATACCTGAAGTGATGCATCGGAATCTAAAACTGGACTCACAGGAGAGGTTCAAATCATAGAAAGTTAGAGTGTCAGTCCTCTTGTACTTAAGTCGGCATTGTGACATTTGTATTAAATTCGGATGCAATTTCTGTGTTTCATCGTCAATAAGAAGGTCCAAGGGATACAGTTAGCCTGAAGTGAAGCATCGGAATCTAAAACTGGACTCACTGGAGAGGTTCAAATTATAGAAAGTTAGAGTGTCAATCCTCTTGTACTTAAGTCAGCATTGTGCCTTTTGTTTTGAATTCGGATGCAATTTCTGTGTTCCATCGTCCAAAAGAAGGTAAAAGGGATACAGTAAACCTGAAGTGAAGCATCGAAATCTAAAACTGGACGCACAGGAGAGGTTCAAATCATAGAAAATTAGAGTGTCAGTCCTCTTGTACTTAAGTCGGCATTGTGCCTTTTGTATTAAATTCGGATGCAATTTCTGTGCTTCGTCGTCAATAAGAATGACCTAGGGTTACAGTAAACCTGAAGTGAAGCATCGCAATCTAAAACTGGACTTACAGGATAGGTTCAAATCATAGAAAGTTAGAGTGTCAGTCCTTTTGTACTTAAGTCGGCATTGTGCCTTGTGTATTTAATTCGCATGTAATTTCTGTGTTTCATCGTCAATAAGAAGGTCCAAGGGATACAGTAAACCTGAAGTGTAGCATCGGAATCTATAACTGGACTGTCAGGATAGATTCAAATCATAGAAAGTTAGAGCGACAGTCCTCTTGTACTTCAGTCGACATTGTGCCTCTTGAATTTAATTCCGATGCAATTTCTTTGCTTCATCGTCAATAAGAAAGTCATAGGGATACAGTAAACCTGAAGTGAAGCATCGGAATTTAAACTGGACACACAGGAGAGGTTCAAATCATAGAAAGTTAGAGTGTCAGTCCTCTTGCACTTAAGTCGGCATTGTGCCTTTTGTATTAAATTCGGATGCAATTTATGTGTTTCATCGTCAATAAGACGGTCCAAGGGATACAGTAAACCTGAAGTGAAGCATCGGAATCTAAAACTGGACTGTCAGGATAGGTTCAAGTCATAGAAAGTTAGAATGTCAGTCCTCTTGTACTTAAGTCGGCATTGTGCCTTTTGAATTTAATTTCAATGCAATTTCTGTGCTTCATCGTCAATAAGAAAGTCCAAGGGATACAGTAAACCTGAAGTGAAGCATCGGAATCTAAAACTGGACTCACAGGAGAGGTTCAAATCATAGAAAGTTAGAGTGTCATTCCTCTTGTACTTAAGTCGGCCTTGTGCCTTTTGTATTAAATTCGGATGCAATTTCTGTGTTTCATCGTCAATAAGAAGGTCCAAGGTACACAGTAAACCTGAAGTGAAGCATCGGAATCTAAAACTGGACTCACAGGAGAGGTTCAAATCATAGAAAGTTATAGCGTCAGTCCTCTTGTACTTAAGTCGGCATTGTGCCTTTTGCATTTAATTCCGATGCAATTTCTGTGCTTCATCATCAATAAGAAAGTCCAAGGGATACCGTAAACCTGAAGTGAAGCATCAGAATCTAACACTTGACTCACAGGAGAGGTTCATATCATAGAAAGTTAGAGTGTCAGTCCTCTTGTACTTAAGTCAGCATTGTGCCTTTTTTTTAATTCGGATGCAATTTCCGGGTTTCATGGTCAATAAGAATGTCCAAGGTATACAGTATACCTGAAGTGAAGCATCGGAATCTAAAACTGGACTCACAGGTGAGGTTCAAATCACAGAACGTTAGAGTGTCAGTCCTCTTGTACCTAAGTCGGCATTGTGCCTTTTGTTTTAAATTCGGATGCAGTATCTGTGTTTCATCGTCAATAAGAAGGTCCAAGGGATACAGTAAACCTGAAGTGAAGCATCGGAACCTAAAACTGGACTCACTGGAGAGGTTCAAAACATAGAAAGTTAGAGTGTCAGTCCTCTTGTACTTAAGTCGGCATTGTGCATTTTGTATTAAATTCGGATGCAATTTCTGTGTTTCATCGTCAATCAGAAGGGCCAAGGGATACTGTAAACCTGAAGTGAAGCATCGAAATTTAAACTGGACGCACAGGAGAGGTTCAAATCATGGAAAGTTAGAGTGTCAGTCCTCTTGTGCTTAAGTCTTCATTGTGCCTTTTGTATTAAATTCGGATGCAATTTCTGTGTTCCATCATCAATAAGAAGGTCCAAGGGATACAGTAAGCCTGAAGTGAAGCATCCGAATCTAAAACTGTACTCACTGGAGAGGTTATAATCATAGGAAGTTAGAGTGTCAGTCCTCTTGTACTTAAGTCGGCATTGTGCCTTTTGTGTTGAATTCGGTTGCAATTTCTGTGTTTCATCGTCAAAAAGAAGGTACAAGTAATACAGTAAACCTGAAGTGAAGCATCGGAATCTAAAACTGGACTCACAGGAGAGTTTCAAATCATAGAAAGTTAGTGTGTCAGTCCTCTTGTACTTAAGCCGGCATTGTGCCTTTTGAATATAATTCCGTTGCAATTTCTGTGCTTCATCGTCAATAAGAAGGTCCAAGGGATACAGTAAACCTGAAGTGAAGCATCGGAATCTAACACTGGACTCACAGGAGGGGTCCAAATCATAGAAAGTTAGAGTGTCAGTCCTCTTGTACTTAAGTCGGCATTGTGCTTTTTTATTAAATTCGGATGCAATTTCTGTGTTTCATCGTCAATAAGAAGGTCCAAGGTATACAGTACACCTGAAGTGAAGCATCGGAATCTCAAACTGGACTCACAGGAGAGGTTCAAATCATAGAAAGTTAGAGTGTCAGACCTCTTGTACGTAAGTCGGAATTGTGCTTTTTTATTAAATTCGGATGTAATTTCTGGGTTTCATCGTCAATAAGAAGGTCCAAGGTATACAGTATACCTGTAGTGAAGCATCGGAATCTAAAACTGGACTCCCAGGAGAGGCTTAAATCATAGACAGTTAGATTGTCAGTCTTCTTTTACTTAAGTCGGAATTGTGCCTTTTGAATTTAATTCCGATGCAATTTCTTTGCTTCATCGTCAATAAGAAGGTCATAGGGATACAGTAAACCTGAAGTGAAGCATCGGAATTTAAACTGGACACACAGGTGAGGGTCAAATCATAGAAAGTTAGAGTGTCAGTCCTCTTGCACTTAAGTCGGCATTGTGCCTTTTGTATTAAATTCGGATGCAGTTTCTGTGTTTCATCGTCAATAAGAATGTCCAAGGGATACAGTAAACCTGAAGTGAAGCATCGGAATCTAAAACTGGACTGTCAGGATAGGTTCAAGTCATAGAATGTTCGAGTGTCAGTCCTCTTGTACTTAAGTCGGCATTGTGCCTTTTGAATTTAATTTCAATGCAATTTCTGTGCTTCATCGTCAATACGAAATTCCAAGGGATACAGTAAACCTGAAGTGAAGCATCGGAATCTAAAACTGGACTCACAGGAGAGGTTCAAATCATAGAAAGTTAGAGTGTCATTCCTCTTGCACTTAAGTCGGCCTTGTGCCTTTTGTATTAAATTCGGATGCAATTTCTGTGTTTCATCGTCAATAAGAAGGTCCAAGGTACACAGTAAACCTGAAGTGAAGCATCGAAATCTAAAACTGGACTCACAGGAGAGGTTCAAATCATAGAAAGTTATAGCGTCAGTCCTCTTGTACTTAAGTCGGCATTGTGCCTTTTGCATTTAATTCCGATGCAATTTCTGTGCTTCATCGTCAATAAGAAAGTCCAAGGGATACCGTAAACCTGAAGTGAAGCATCAGAATCTAACACTTGACTCACAGGAGAGGTTCATATCATAGAAAGTTAGAGTGTCAGTCCTCTTGTACTTAAGTCAGCATTGTGAATTTTTTTTAATTCGGATGCAATTTCTGGGTTTCATGGTCAATAAGAATGTCCAAGGTATACAGTATACCTGAAGTGAAGCATCGGAATCTAAAACTGGACTCACAGGTGAGGTTCAAATCACAGAACGTTAGAGTGTCAGTCCTCTTGTACCTAAGTCGGCATTGTGCCTTTTGTATTAAATTCGGATGCAGTATCTGTGTTTCATCGTCAATAAGAAGGTCCAAGGGATACAGTAAACCTGAAGTGAAGCATCGGAACCTAAAACTGGACTCACTGGAGAGGTTCAAAACATAGAAAGTTGGAGTGTCAGTCCTCTTGTACTTAAGTCGGCATTGTGCATTTTGTATTAAATTCGGATGCAAATTCTGTGTTTCATCGTCAATCAGAAGGGCCAAGGGATACTGTAAACCTGAAGTGAAGCATCGAAATTTAAACTGGACGCACAGGAGAGGTTCAAATCATGGAAAGTTAGAGTGTCAGTCCTCTTGTGCTTAAGTCTTCATTGTGCCTTTTGTATTAAATTCGGATGCAATTTCTGTGTTCCATCATCAATAAGAAGGTCCAAGGGATACAGTAAGCCTGAAGTGAAGCATCCGAATCTAAAACTGTACTCACTGGAGAGGTTATAATCATAGAAAGTTAGAGTGTCAGTCCTCTTGTACTTAAGTCGGCATTGTGCCTTTTGTGTTGAATTCGGTTGCAATTTCTGTGTTTCATCGTCAAAAAGAAGGTACAAGTAATACAGTAAACCTGAAGTGAAGCATCGGAATCTAAAACTGGACTCACAGGAGAGTTTCAAATCATAGAAAGTTAGTGTGTCAGTCCTCTTGTACTTAAGCCGGCATTGTGCCTTTTGAATATAATTCCGTTGCAATTTCTGTGCTTCATCGTCAATAAGAAGGTCCAAGGGATACAGTAAACCTGAAGTGAAGCATCGGAATCTAACACTGGACTCACAGGAGGGGTCCAAATCATAGAAAGTTAGAGTGTCAGTCCTCTTGTACTTAAGTCGGCATTGTGCTTTTTTATTAAATTCGGATGCAATTTCTGTGTTTCATCGTCAATAAGAAGGTCCAAGGTATACAGTACACCTGAAGTGAAGCATCGGAATCTCAAACTGGACTCACAGGAGAGGTTCAAATCATAGAAAGTTAGAGTGTCAGACCTCTTGTACGTAAGTCGGAATTGTGCTATTTTATTAAATTCGGATATAATTTCTGGGTTTCATCGTCAATAAGAAGGTCCAAGGTATACAGTATACCTGTAGTGAAGCATCGGAATCTAAAACTGGACTCCCAGGAGAGGCTTAAATCATAGACAGTTAGATTGTCAGTCTTCTTTTACTTAAGTCGGAATTGTGCCTTTTGAATTTAATTCCGATGCAATTTCTTTGCTTCATCGTCAATAAGAAGGTCATAGGGATACAGTAAACCTGAAGTGAAGCATCGGAATTTAAACTGGACACACAGGTGAGGGTCAAATCATAGAAAGTTAGAGTGTCAGTCCTCTTGCACTTAAGTCGGCATTGTGCCTTTTGTATTAAATTCGGATGCAGTTTCTGTGTTTCATCGTCAATAAGAATGTCCAAGGGATACAGTAAACCTGAAGTGAAGCATCGGAATCTAAAACTGGACTGTCAGGATAGGTTCAAGTCATAGAATGTTCGAGTGTCAGTCCTCTTGTACTTAAGTCGGCATTGTGCCTTTTGAATTTAATTTCAATGCAATTTCTGTGCTTCATCGTCAATACGAAATTCCAAGGGATACAGTAAACCTGAAGTGAAGCATCGGAATCTAAAACTGGACTCACAGGAGAGGTTCAAATCATAGAAAGTTAGAGTGTCATTCCTCTTGCACTTAAGTCGGCCTTGTGCCTTTTGTATTAAATTCGGATGCAATTTCTGTGTTTCATCGTCAATAAGAAGGTCCAAGGTACACAGTAAACCTGAAGTGAAGCATCGAAATCTAAAACTGGACTCACAGGAGAGGTTCAAATCATAGAAAGTTATAGCGTCAGTCCTCCTGTACTTAAGTCGGCATTGTGCCTTTTGAATTTATTTTGGATGCAATTTCTTTGCCTCATCGTCAAAAAGAAGGTCATAGGGACACAGTACACCTGAAGTGAAGCATCGGAATTTAAACTGGACTCACAGGAGAGGTTCAAATCATAGATAGTTAGAGTGTCAGTCCCCTTGATCTTAAGTCGGCATTGTGCCTTTTGCATTTAATTCCGATGCAATTTCTGTGCTTCATCGTCAATAAGAAAGTCCAAGGGATACCGTAAACCTGAAGTGAAGCATCGGAATCTAACACTGGACTCACAGGAGGGGTCCAAATCATAGAAAGTTAGAGTGTCAGTCCTCTTGTACTTAAGTCGGCATTGTGCTTTTTTATTAAATTCGGATGCAATTTCTGTGTTTCATCGTCAATAAGAAGGTCCAAGGTATACAGTATACCTGAAGTGAAGCATCGGAATCTGAAACTGGACTCACAGGAGAGGTTCAAATCATAGAAAGTTAGAGTGTCAGTCCTCTTGTACTTAAGTCGGAATTGTGCTTTTTTATTAAATTCGGTTGTAATTTCTGGGTTTCATCGTCAATAAGAAGGTCCAAGGTATACAGTATACCTGTAGTGAAGCATCGGTATCTAAAACTGGACTCACAGGAGAGGCTTAAATCATAGAAAGTTAGATTGTCAGTCTTCTTGTACTTATGTCGGCATTGTGCCTTTTGAATATAATTCCGATGCAATTTCTGTGCTTCATCGTCAATACGAAGGCCCAAGGGATACAGTAAACCTGAAGTGAAGCATCGGAATCTAACACTGGACTCACAGGAGGGGTCCAAATCATAGAAAGTTAGAGTGTCAGTCCTCTTGTACTTAAGTCGGCATTGTGCTTTTTTATTAAATTCGGATGCAATTTCTGTGTTTCATCGTCAATAAGAAGGTCCAAGGTATACAGTATACCTGAAGTGAAGCATCGGAATTTGAAACTGGACTCACAGGAGAGGTTCAAATCATAGAAAGTTAGAGTGTCAGTCCTCTTGTACTTAAGTCGGCATTGTGCATTTTGTATTAAATTCGGATGCTATTTCTGTATTTCATCGTCAATCAGAAGGGCCAAGGGATACTGTAAACCTGAAGTGAAGCATCGAAATCTAAAACTGGACGCACAGGAGAGGTTCAAATCATGGAAAGTTAGGGTGTCAGTCCTCTTGTACTTAAGTCTTCATTGTGCCTTTTGTATTAAATTCGGATGCAATTTCTGTGTTTCATCGTCAATAAGAAGGTCCAAGGGATACAGTAAGCCTGAAGTGAAGCATCGGAATCTAAAACTGTACTCACTGGAGAGGTTATAATCATAGAAAGTTAGAGTGTCAGTCCTCTTGTACTTAAGTCGGCATAGTGCCTTTTGTGGTGAATTCGGTTGCAATTTCTGTGTTTCATCGTCAATAAGAAGTTCCAAGGGATACAGTAAACCTGAAGTGAAGCATCGGAATCTAAAACTGGACTCACAGGAGAGTTTCAAATCATAGAAAGTTAGTGTGTCAGTCCTCTTGTACTTAAGCCGGCATTGTGCCTTTTGAATATAACTCCGATGCAATTTCTGTGCTTCATCGTCAATAAGAAGGCCCAGGGGATACAGTAAACCTGAAGTGAAGCATCGGAATCTAAAACTGGACTCACAGGAGAGGTTCAAATCATAGAAACTTAGAGTGTCAGTCCTCTTGTACTTAAGTCAGCATTGTGCCTTTTGTATTAAATTCGGATGCATTTTCTGTGCTTCATCGTCAATAAGAAGGTCCAAGGGATACAGTAAGCCTGAAGTGAAGCATCGGAATCTAACACTTGACTCACAGGAGAGGTTCATATCATAGAAAGTTAGAGTGTCAGTCCTCTTGTACTTAAGTCGGCATTGTGCCTTTTGTATTAAATTCGGATGCAATTTCTGTGTTTCATCGTCAATAAGAAGGTCCCAGGGATACAGTAAGCCTGAAGTGAAGCATCGGAATCTAAAACTGGACTCACTGGAGAGGTTCAAATCATAGAAAGTTAGAGTGTCAGTCCTCTTGTACTTAAGTCGGCATTGTGCCTTTTGTATTGAATACGGATGCAATATCTGTGTTTCATCGTCAAAAAAAAGGTCCAAGGGATACAGTAAACCTGAAGTGAAGCATCGGAATCTAAAACTGGACTCACAGGAGAGGTTCAAATCATAGAAAGTTAGAGTGTCATTCCTCTTGTACTTAAGTCGGCATTGTGCCTTTTGTATTAAATTCGGATTGCAATTTCTGTGTTTCATCGTCAATAAGAAAGTCCAAGGGATACCGTAAACCTGAAGTGAAGCATCAGAATCTAAGACTTGACTCACAGGAGAGGTTCATATCATAGAAAGTTAGAGTGTCAGTCCTCTTGTACTTAAGTCGGCATTGTGCCTTTTTATTAAATTCGGATGCAATATCTGGGTTTCATCGTCAATAAGAATGTACAAGGTATACAGTAAATCTGAAGTGAAGCATCGGAATCTAAAACTGGACTCACAGGAGAGGTTCAAATCACAGAACGTTAGAGTGTCAGTCCTCTTGTACCTAAGTCGGCATTGTGCCTTTTGTATTAAATTCGGATGCAATTTCTGTGTTTCATCGTCAATAAGAAGGTCCAAGGGATACAGTAAGCCTGAAATGAAGCATCAGAACCTAAAACTGGACTCACTGGAGAGGTTCAAAACATAGAAAGTTAGAGTGTCAGTCCTCTTGTACTTAAGTCGGCATTGTGCATTTTGTATTAAATTCGGATGCAATTTCTGTGTTTCATCGTCAATCAGAAGGGCCAAGGGATACTGTAAACATGAAGTGAAGCATCGAAATCTAAAACTGGACGCACAGGAGAGGTTCAAATCATAGAAAGTTAGAGTGTCAGTCATCTTGTTCCTAAGTCGGCATTGTGCCTTTAGTATAAAATTCGGATGCAATTTCTGTGTTTCATCGTCAATAAGAAGGTCCAAGGGATACAGTAAGCCTGAAGTGAAGCATCGGAATCTAAAACTGGAATCACTGGAGAGGTTCAATTCATAGAAAGTTAGAGTGTCAGTCCTCTTGTACTTAAGTCGGCATTGTGCCTTTTGTATTGAATTCGGATGCAATTTCTGTGTTTCATCGTCAAAAAGAAGGTCCAAGGGATACAGTAAACCTGAAGTGAAGCATTGGAATTTAAACTGGACTCACAGGAGAGGTTCAAATCATAGAAAGTTAGAGTGTCAGTCCTCTTCTACTTAAGTCGGCATTGTGCCTTTTGTATTAAATTCTAAAGCAATTTCTGTGCTTCATCGTCAATAAGAAGGTCCAAGGGATACAGTAAACCTGAAGTGAAGCATCGGAATCTAACACTGGACTCACAGGAGGGGTCCAAATCATAGAAAGTTAGAGTGTCAGTCCTCTTGTACTTAAGTCGGCATTGTGCCTTTTGTATTAAATTCGGATGCAATTTCTGTGTTTCATCGTCAATAAGATGGTCCAAGGGATACAGTAAGCCTGAAGTGAAGCATCGGAATCTAAAACTGGACTCACTGGAGAGGTTCAAATCTTAGAAAGTTCGAGTGTCAGTCCTCTTGTACTTAAGTCGGCGTTGTGCCTTTTGTATTGAATTCGGATGCAATATCTGTGTTTCATCGTCACAAAGAAGGTCCAAGGGATACAGTAAACCTGAAGTGAAGCAACGGAATTTAAACTGGAGTCACAGGAGAGGTTCAAATCAAAGAAAGTTAGAGTGTCAGTCCTCTTGTACTTAAGTCGGCATTGTGCCTTTTTATTAAATTCGGATGCAATATCTGGGTTTCATCGTCAATAAGAATGTCCAAGGTATACAGTAAACCTGAAGAGAAGCATCGGAATCTAAAACTGGACTCACAGGAGAGGTTCAAATCACAGAACGTTAGAATGTCAGTCCTCTTGTACCTAAGTCGGCATTGTGCCTTTTGTATTGAATTCGGATGCAATTTCTGTGTTTCATCGTCAATAAGAAGGTCCAAGGGATACAGTAAGCCTGAAATGAAGCATCGGAACCTAAAAGTGGACTCACTGGAGAGGTTCAAAACATAGAAAGTTAGAGTGTCAGTCCTCTTGTACTTAAGTCGGCATTGTGCATTTTGCATTAAATTCGGATGCATTTTCTGTGTTTCATCGTCAATCAGAAGGGCCAAGGGATACTGTAAACCTGAAGTGAAGCATCGAAATCTAAAACTGGACGCACAGGAGAAGTTCAAATCATAGAAAGTTAGAGTGTCAGTCATCTTGTACTTAAGTCGGCATTGTGCCTTTTTATTTTAATTCCGATGCAATTTCTGTGCTTCATCGTCAATAAGACGGTCCAAGGGATCAAGCAAACCTGAAGTGAAGCATCAGAATCTAACACTTGACTCACAGGAGAGGTTCAAATCACAGAAAGTTAGAGTGTCAGTCCTCTTGTACTTAAGTCGGCATTGTGCCTTTTTATTAAATTCGGATGCAATATCTGGGTTTCATCGTCAATAAGAATGTCCAAGGTATACAGTAAACCTGAAGTGAAGCATCGGAATCTAAAACTGGACTCACAGGAGAGGTTCAAATCACAGAACGTTAGAATGTCAGTCCTCTTGTACCTAAGTCGGCATTGTGCCTTTTGTATTGAATTCGGATGCAATTTCTGTGTTTCATCGTCAATAAGAAGGTCCAAGGGATACAGTAAGCCTGAAGTGAAGCATCGGAATCTAAAATTGGTATCACTGGAGAGGATCAATTCATAGAAAGTTAGAGTGTCAGTCCTCGTGTACTTAAGTCGGGATTGTGCCTTTTGTATTGAATTCGGATGCAATTTCTGTGTTTCATCGTCAAAAAGAAGGTCCAAGGGATACAGTAAACCTGAAGTGAAGCAACGGAATTTAAACTGGAGTCACAGGAGAGGTTCAAATCAAAGACAGTTAGAGTGTCAGTCCTCTTGTACTTAAGTCGGCATTGTGCCTTTTGTATTAAATTCGGTTGCAATTTCTGTGTTTCATCGTCAATAAGAAGGTCCAAGGTATACAGTAAACCTGAAGTGAAGCATCGGAATCTAAAACTGGACTCACTGGAGAGTTTCAAATCATAGAAAGTTAGAGTGTCAGTCCTCTTGTACTTAAGCCGGCATTGTGCCTTTTGAATGTAATTCCGATGCAATTTCTGTGCTTCATCGTCAATAAGAAGGTCCAAGGGATACAGTAAACCTGAAGTGAAGCATCGGAATCTAACACTGGACTCACAGGAGGGGTCCAAATCATAGAAAGTTAGAGTGTCAGTCCTCTTCTACTTAAGTCGGCATTGTGCCTTTTGTATTAAATTCGGATGCAATTTCTGTGTTTCATCGCCAATTAGAATTTCCAAGGGATACAGTAAACCTGAAGTGAAGCATCGAAATTTAAACTGGACTCACAGGAGAGGTTCAAATCATAGAAAGTTAGAGTGTCAGTCCTCTTGTACTTAAGTCGGCATTGTGCCTTTTGTATTAAATTCGGATGCAATTTCTGTGTTTCATCGTCAATAAGAAGGTCCAAGGTATACAGTAAACCTGAAGTGAAGCATCGGAATCTAAAACCGGACTCACTGGAGAGGTTCAATGCATAGAAAGTTAGAGTGTCAGTCCTCTTGTACTTAAGCCGGCATTGTGCATTTTGTATCAAATGCGGATGAAATTTCTGTGTTTCATCGTCAATCAGAAGGGCCAAGGGATACAGTAAACCTGAAGTGAAGCATCGAAATCTAAAACTGTACGCACACGAGAGGTTCAAATCATAGAGAGTTAGAGTGTCAGTCCTCTTGTACTTAAGTCGGCATTGTGCCTTTTGTATTAAATTCGGATGCAATTTCTGTGTTTCATCGTCAATAAGATGGTCCAAGGGATACAGTAAGCCTGAAGTCAAGCATCGGAATCTAAAACTGGACTCACTGGAGAGGGTCAAATCTTAGAAAGTTCGAGTGTCAGTCCTCTTGTACTTAAGTCGGCGTTGTGCCTTCTGTATTGAATTCGGATGCAATATCTGTGTTTCATCGTCAAAAAGAAGGTCCAAGGGATACAGTAAACCTGAAGTGAAGCAACGGAATTTAAACTGGAGTCACAGGAGAGGTTCAAATCAAAGAAAGTTAGAGTGTCAGTCCTCTTGTACTTAAGCCGGCATTGTGCCTTTTGAATATAATTCCGATGCAATTTCTGTGCTTCATCGTCAATAAGAAGGTCCAAGGGATACAGTAAACCTGAAGTGATGCATCGGAATCTAACACTCGACTCACTGCAGGGGTCCAAATCATAGAAAGTTAGAATGTCAGTCCTCTTCTACTTAAGTCGGCATTGTGCTTTTTTATTAAATTCGGATGCAATTTCTGTGTTTCATCGTCAATAAGAAGGTCCAAGGTATACAGTATACCTGAAGTGAAGCATCGGAATCTGAAACTGGACTCACAGGAGAGGTTCCAATCATAGAAAGTTGGAGTGTCAGTCCTCTTGTACTTAAGTCGGCATTGTACCTTTTGTATTAAATTCGGATGCAATTTCTGTGTTTGCTCGTCAATTAGAATTTCCAAGGGATACAGTAAACCTCAGGTGAAGCATCGGAATTTAAACTGGACTCACAGGAGAGGTTCAAATCACAGAAAGTTAGAGTGTCAGTCCTCTTGTAATTAAGTCGGCATTGTGCCTTTTTATTAAATTCGGATGCAATTTCTGGGTTTCATCGTCAATAAGAATGTACAAGGTATACAGTATACCTGAAGTGAAGCATCGGAATCTAAAACTGGTCTCACAAGAGATGTTCAAATCATAGAAAGTTAGAGTGTCAGTCCTCTTGTACCTAAGTCGACATTGTGCCTTTTGTACTAAATTCGGAGGCAATTTCTATGTTTCATCGTCAATAAGAAGGTCCAAGGGATACAGTAAGCCTGAAGTGAAGCATCGTAACCTAAAACTGGACTCACAGGAGAGGTTCAATGCATAGAAAGTTAGAGTGTCAGTCCTCTTGTACTTAAGCCGGCATTTTGCCTTTTGTATAAAATTCCGATGCAATTTCTGTGTTTCATCGTCAATAAGAAGGTCCAAGGGATACAGTAAGCCTGAAGTGAAGCATCGGAATCTAAAACTGGACTCACTGGAGAGGTTAAATTCATAGAAAGTTAGAGTGTCAGTCCTCTTGTACTTAAGTCGGCGTTGTGCCTTACGTATTGAATTCGGATGCAATATCTGTGTTTCATCGTCAAAAAGAAGGTCCAAGGGACACAGTAAACCTGAAGTGAATCATAGGAATCTAAAACTGGACTCACAGGAGAGGTTCGAATCATAGAAAGTTAGAGTGTCATTCCTCTTGTACTTAAGTCGTCATTGTGTCTTTTGTATTAAATTCGGATGCAATTTCTGTGTTTCATCGTCAATAAAAAGGTCCAAGGTATACAGTAAACCTGAAGTGAAGCATCGGAATCTAAAACTGGACTCACAGGAGAGGTTCAAATCATAGAAATTTATAGCGACAGTCCTCCTGTACTTAAGTCGGCATTGTGCCTTTTGAATTTAATTTCGATGCAATTTCTTTGGCTCATCGTCAATAAGAAGGTCATAGGGACACAGTAAACCTGAAGTGAAGCATCGGAATTTAAACTGGACTCACAGGAGAGGTTCAAATCATAGAAAGTTAGAGTGTCAGTCCTCTTGATCTTAAGTCGGCATTGTGCCTTTTGTATTCAATTCGGATGCAATTTCTGTGTTTCATCGTCAATAAGAAGGTCCAAGGTATACAGTAAACCTGAAGTGAAGCATCGGAATCTTAAACAGGACTCACAGGAGAGGTTCAAATCATAGAAACTTAGAGTGTCAGTCCTAATGTACTTAAGTCGGCATTGTGCCTTCTGAATTTAATTCCGATGCAATTTCTGTGCTTCATCGTCAATAACAAAGTCCAAGGGATACCGTAAACCTGAAGTGAAGCATCAGAATCTAAGACTTGACTCACAGGAGAGGTTCATATCATAGAAAGTTAGAGTGTCAGTCCTCTTGTACTTAAGTCGGCATTGTGCCTTTTTATTAAATGCGGATGCAATTTCTGGGTTTCATCGTCAACAAGAATGTCCAAGGTATACAGTATACCTGAAGTGAAGCATCGGAATCTAAAACTGGACTCACAGGAGAGGTTCAAATCACAGAACGTTAGAGTGTCAGTCCTCTTGTACCTAAGTCGGCATTGTGCCTTTTGTATTAAATTCGGATGCAATTTCTGTGTTTCATCGTCAATAAGAAGGTCCAAGGGATACAGTAAGCCTGAAGTGAAGCATCGGAATCGAAAACTGGACTCAATGGAGAGGTTCAAAACATAGAAACTTAGAGTGTCAGTCCTCTTGTACTTAAGTCGGCATTGTGCATTTTGTATTAAATTCGGATGCAATTTCTGTGTTTCATCGTCAATCAGAAGGGCCAAGGGATACTGTAAACCTGAAGTGAAGCATCGAAATCTAAAACTGGACGCACAGGACAGGTTCAAATCATAGAAAGTTAGAGTGTCAGTCCTCTTGTACTTAAGTCGGCATTGTACCTTTTGTATTAAATTCGGATGCAATTTCTGTGTTTCATCGTCAATAAGAAGGTCCAAGGGATGCAGTAAGCCTGAAGTGATGCATCGGAATCTAAAACTGGACTCACTGGAGAGGTTCAATTCACAGAAAATTGGAGTGACAGTCCTCTTGTACTTAAGTCGGCATTGTGCCTTTTGTATTGAATTCCGATGCAATTTCTGTGTTTCATCGTCAAAAAGAAGGTCCAAGGGATACAGTAAACCTGAAGTGAAGCAACGGAATTTAAACTGGAGTCACAGGAGAGGTTCAAATCAAAGAGAGTTAGAGTGTCAGTCCTCTTGTACTTAAGTCGGCATTGTGCCTTTTGTATTAAATTCGGATGCAATTTCTGTGTTTCATCGTCAATAAGAAGGTCCAAGGTATACAGTAAACCTGAAGTGAAGCATCGGAATCTAAAACTGGACTCACAGGAGAGTTTCAAATCATAGAAAGTTAGAGTGGCAGTCCTCTTGTACTTAAGCCGGCATTGTGCCTTTTGAATATAATTCCGATGCAATTTCTGTGTTTTATCGTCAATAAGAACGTCCAAGAGATACAGTAAACCTGAAGTGAAGCATCGGAATCTAACACTGGACTCACAGGAGGGGTCCCAATCATAGAAAGTTAGAGTGTCTTGTACTTAAGTCGGCAATGTGCTTTTTTATTAAATTCGGATGCAATTTCTGTGTTTCATCGTCAATAAGAAGGTCCAAGGTATACAGTATACCTGAAGTGAAGCATCGGAATCTGAAACTGGACTCACAGGAGAGGTTCAAATCATAGAAAGTTGGAGTGTCAGTCCTCTTGTACTTAAGTCGGCTTTGTACCTTTTGTATTAAATTCGGATGCAATGTCTGTGTTTCCTCGTCAATAAGAATTTCCAAGGGATACAGTAAACCTGAAGAGAAGCATCGGAATTTAAACTGGACTCACAGGAGAGGTTCAAATCATAGAAACTTAGAGTGTCAGTCCTCTTGTACTTAAGTCGGCATTGTGCCTTTTTATTAAATTCGGATGCAATTTCTGGGTTTCATCGTCAATAAGAATGTACAAGGTATACAGTATACCTGAAGTGAAGCATCGGAATCTAAAACTGGTCTCACAGGAGAGGTTCAAATCATAGAAAGTTAGAGTGTCAGTCCTCTTGTACCTAAGTTGGCATTGTGCCTTTTGTACTAAATTCGGATGCAATTTCTTTGTTTCATCGTCAATAAGAAGGTCCAATGGATACAGTAAGCCTGAAGTGAAGCATCGGAACCTAAAACTGGACTCACTGGAGAGGTTCAATGCATAGAAAGTTAGAGTGTCAGTCCTCTTGTACTTAAGCCGGCATTGTGCATTTTGTATTAAATTCGGATGCAATTTCTTTGTTTCATCGTCAATAAGAAGGTCCAAGGGATACTGTAAACCTGAAGTGAAGCATCGAAATCTAAAACTGGACGCACAGGACAGGTTCAAATCATAGAAAGTTAGAGTGTCAGTCCTCTTCTACTTAAGTCGGCATTGTGCCTTTTGTATTAAATTCGGATGCAATTTCTGTGTTTCATCGTCAAAAAGAAGGTCCAAGGGATACAGTAAACCTGAAGTGAAGCAACGGAATTTAAACTGGAGTCACAGGAGAGGTTCAAATCAAAGACATTTAGAGTGTCAGTCCTCTTGTACTTAAGTCGGCATTGTGCCTTTTGTATTAAATTCGGTTGCAATTTCTGTGTTTCATCGTCAATAAGAAGGTCCAAGGTATACCGTAAACCTGAAGTGAAGCATCGGAATCTAAAACTGGACTCACAGGAGAGTTTCAAATCATAGAAAGTTAGAGTGTCAGTCCTCTTGTACTTAAGCCGGCATTGTGCCTTTTGAATGTAATTCCGATGCAATTTCTGTGCTTCATCGTCAATAAGAAGGTCCAAGGGATACAGTAAACCTGAAGTGAAGCATCGGAATCTAACACTGGACTCACAGGAGGGGTCCAAATCATAGAAAGTTAGAGTGTCAGTCCTCTTCTACTTAAGTCGGCATTGTGCCTTTTGTATTAAGTTCGGATGCAATTTCTGTGTTTCATCGTCAATTAGAATTTCCAAGGGATACAGTAAACCCGAAGTGAAGCATCGGAATTTAAACTGGACTCACAGGAGAGGTTCAAATCATAGAAAGTTAGAGTGTCAGTCCTCTTGTACTTAAGTCGGCATTGTGCCTTTTGTATTAAATTCGGATGCAATTTCTGTGTTTCATCGTCAATAAGAAGGTCCAAGGTATACAGTAAACCTGAAGTGAAGCATCGGAATCTAAAACCGAACTCACTGGAGAGGTTCAATGCATAGAAAGTTAGAGTGTCAGTCCTCTTGTACCTAAGTCGGCATTGTGCCTTTTGTATTAAATTCGGATGCAATTTCTGTGTTTCATCTACAACAAGAAGGTCCAAGGGATACAGTAAGCCTGAAGTGAAGCAACGGAACCCAAAACTGGACTCAATGGAGAGGTTCAAAACATAGAAAGTTAGAGTGTCAGTCCTCTTGTACTTAAGTCGGCATTGTGCATTTTGTATTAAATTCGGATGCAATATCTGTGTTTCATCGTCAATCAGAAGGGCCAAGAGATACTGTAAACCTGAAGTGAAGCATCGAAATCTAAAACTGGACGCACAGGAGAGGTTCAAATCATAGAAAGTTAGAGTGTCAGTCCTCTTGTACTTATGTCGGCATTGTGCCTTTTGTATTACATTCGGATGCAATTTCTGTGTTTCATCGTCAATAAGAAGGTCCAAGGGATACAGTAAGCCTGAAGTGAAGCATCGGAAACTAAAACTGGACTCACTGGAGAGGTTGAATTCATAGATAGTTAGAGTGTCAGTGCTCTTGTACTTAAGTCGGCATTGTGCCTTTTGTATTGAATTCGGATGCAATTTCTGTGTTTCATCGTCAAAACGAAGGTCCAAGGGATACAGTAAACCTGAAGTGAAGCAACGGAATTTAAACTGGAGTCACAGGAGAGGTTCAAATCAAACAAAGTTAGAGTGTCAGTCCTCTTGTACTTAAGTCGGCATTGTGCCTTTTGTATTAAATTCGGATGCAATTTCTGTGTTTCATCGTCAATAGGAAGGTCCAAGGTACACAGTAAACCTGATGTGAAGCATCGGAATCTAAAACTGGACTAACAGGAGAGTTTCAAATCATAGAAAGTTAGAGTGTCAGTCCTCTTGTACTTAAGCCGGCATTGTGCCTTTTGAATATAATTCCGATGCAATTTCTGTGCTTTATCGTCAATAAGAACGTCCAAGGGATACAGTAAACCTGAAGTGAAGCATCGGAATCTAACACTGGACTCACAGGAGGGGTCCAAATCATAGAAAGTTAGAGTGTCAGTCCTCTTGTACTTAAGTCGGCAATGTGCTTTTTTATTAAATTTGGATGCAATTTCTGTGTTTCATCGTCAATAAGAAGGTCCAAGGTATACAGTATACCTGAAGTGAAGCATCGGAATCTGAAACTGGACTCACAGGAGAGGTTCAAAAAATAGAAAGTTGGAGTGTCAGTCCTCTTGTACTTAAGTCGGCATTGTACCTTTTGTATTAAATTCGGATGCAATATCTGTGTTTCCTCGTCAATAAGAATTTCCAAGGGATACAGTAAACCTGAAGTAAAGCATCGGAATTTAAACTGGACTCACAGGAGAGGTTCAAATCATAGAAAGTAGAGTGTCAGTCCTCTTGTATTTAAGTCGGCATTGTGCCTTTTGTATTAAATTCGGAAGCAATTTCTGTGTTTCATCGTCAATAAGAAGGTCCAAGGTATACAGTAAACCTGAAGTGAAGCATCGGAATCTAAAACTGGACTCACAGGAGATGTTCAAATCATAGAAACTTAGAGTGTCAGTCCTCTTGTACTTAAGTCGGCTGTGTGCCTTTTGATTTTAATTCCGATGCAATTTCTGTGCTTCATCGTCAATAAGACGGTCCAAGGGATCAAGTAAACCTGAAGTGCGGCATCAGAATCTAACACTTGACTCACAGGAGAGGTTCAAATCACAGAAAGTTAAGTGTCAGTCCTCTTGTAATTAAGTCGGCCTTGTGCCTTTTTATTAAATTCGGATGCAATTCCTGGGTTTCATCGTCAATAAGAATGTACAAGGTATACAGTATACCTGAAGTGAAGCATCGGAATCTAAAACTGGTCTCACAAGAGATGTTCAAATCATAGAAAGTTAGAGTGTCAGTCCTCTTGTACCTAAGTCGACATTGTGCCTTTTGTACTAAATTCGGAGGCAATTCCTGTGTTTCATCGTCAATAAGAAGGTCCAAGGGATACAGTAAGCCTGAAGTGAAGCATCGTAACCTAAAACTGGACCCGCAGGTGAGGTTCAATGCATAGAAAGTTAGAGTGTCAGTCCTCTTGTACCTAAGCCGGCATTGTGCCTTTTGTATAAAATTCGGATGCAATTTCTGTGTTTCATCGTCAATAAGAAGGTCCAAGGGATACAGTGAGCCTGAAGTGAAGCATCGGAATCTAAAACTGGACTCACAGGAGAGGTTCGAATCATAGAAAGTTAGAGTGTCATTCCTCTTGTACTTAAGTCGTCATTGTGTCTTTTGTATTAAATTCGGATGCAATTTCTGTGTTTCATCGTCAATAAGAAGGTCCAAGGTATACAGTAAACCTGAAGTGAAGCATCGGAATCTAAAACTGGACTCACAGGAGAGGTTCAAATCATAGAAAGTTATAGCGTCAGTCCTCCTGTACTTAAGTCGGCATTGTGCCTTTTGAATTTCATTCCGATGCAATTTCTTTGCCTCATCGTCAATAAGAAGGTCATAGGGCCACAGTAAACCTGAAGTGAAGCATCGGAATTTAAACTGGACTCACAGGAGAGGTTCAAATCATAGAAAGTTAGAGTGTCAGTCCTCTTGATCTTAAGTCGGCATTGTGCCTTTTGTATTCAATTCCGATGCAATTTCTGTGTTTCATCGTCAATAAGAAGGTCCAAGGTATTCAGTAAACCAGAAGTGAAGCATCGGAATCTAAAACAGGACTCACAGGAGAGGTTCAAATCATAGAAACTTAGAGTGTCAGTCCTATTGTACTTAAGTCGGCATTGTGCCTTTTGAATTTAATTCCGATGCAATTTCTGTGCTTCATCGTCAATAAGAAAGTCCAAGGGATACCGTAAACCTGAAGTGAAGCATCAGAATCTAAGACTTGACTCACAGGAGAGGTTCATATCATAGAAAGTTAGAGTGTCAGTCCTCTTGTACTTAAGTCGGCATTGTGCCTTTTTATTAAATGCGGATGCAATTTCTGGGTTTCATCGTCAACAAGAATGTCCAAGGTATACAGTATACCTGAAGTGAAGCATCGGAATCTAAAACTGGACTCACAGGAGAGGTTCAAATCACAGAACGTTAGAGTGTCAGTCCTCTTGTACCTAAGTCGGCATTGTGCCTTTTGTATTAAATTCGGATGCAATTTCTGTGTTTCATCGTCAATAAGAAGGTCCAAGGGATACAGTAAGCCTGAAGTGAAGCATCGGAATCGAAAACTGGACTCAATGGAGAGGTTCAAAACATAGAAAGTTAGAGTGTCAGTCCTCTTGTACTTAAGTCTTCATTGTGCATTTTGTATTAAATTCGGATGCAATTTCTGTGTTTCATCGTCAATCAGAAGGGCCAAGGGATACTGTACACCTGAAGTGATGCATCGGAATCTAAAACTGGACTCACTGGAGAGGTTCAATTCATAGAAAGTTAGAGTGACAGTCCTCTTGTACTTAAGACGGCATTGTGCCTTTTGTATTGAATTCCGATGCAATTTCTGTGTTTCATCGTCAAAAAGAAGGTCCAAGGGATACAGTAAACCTGAAGTGAAGCAACGGAATTTAAACTGGAGTCACAGGTGAGGTTCAAATCAAAGAAAATTAGAGTGTCAGTCCTCTTGTACTTAAGTCGGCATTGTGCGTTTTGTATTAAATTCGGATGCAATTTCTGTGTTTCATCGTCAATAAGAAGGTCCAAGGTATACAGTAAACCTGAAGTGAAGCATCGGAATCTAAAACTGGACTCACAGGAGAGTTTCAAATCATAGAAAGTTACAGTGGCAGTCCTCTTGTACTTAAGTCGGCATTGTGCCTTTTGAATATAATTCCGATGCAATTTCTGTGTTTTATCGTCAATAAGAACGTCCAAGGGATACAGTAAACCTGAAGTGAAGCATCGGAATCTAACACTGGACTCACAGGAGGGGTCCAAATCATAGAAAGTTAGAGTGTCTTGTACTTAAGTCGGCAATGTGCTTTTTTATTAAATTCGGATGCAATTTCTGTGATTCATCGTCAATAAGAAGGTCCAAGGTATACAGTATACCTGAAGTGAAGCATCGGAATCTGAAACTGGACTCACAGGAGAGGTTCAAATCATAGAAAGTTGGAGTGTCAGTCCTCTTGTACTTAAGTCGGCATTGTACCTTTTGTATTAAATTCGTATGCAATTTCTGTGTTTCCTCGTCAATAAGAATTTCCAAGGGATACAGTAAACCTGAAGAGAAGCATCGGAATTTAAACTGGACTCACAGGAGAGGTTCAAATCATATAAACTTAGAGTATCAGTCCTCTTGTACTTAAGTCGGCATTGTGCCTTTTGATTGTAATTCCGATGCAATTTCTGTGCTTCATCGTCAATAAGAAGGTCCAAGGGATAAAGTGAACCGGAAGTGAAGCATCAGAATCTAACACTTGACTCACAGGAGAGGTTCAAATAATAGAATGTTAGAGTGTCAGTCCTCTTGTACTTAAGTCGGCATTGTGCCTTTTTATTAAATTCGGATGCAATTTCTGGGTTTCATCGTCAATAAGAATGTACAAGGTATACAGTATACCTGAAGTGAAGCATCGGAATCTAAAACTGGTCTCACTGGAGAGGTTCAATGCATAGAAAGTTAGAGTGTCAGTCCTCTTGTACTTAAGCCGGCATTGTGCATTTTGTATTAAATTCGGATGAATTTTCTGTGTTTCATCGTCAATCAGAAGGGCCAAGGGATACAGTAAACCTGAAGTGAAGCATCGAAATCTAAAACTGTACGCACAGGAGAGGTTCAAATCATAGAAAGTTAGAGTGTCAGTCCTCTTGTACCTAAGTCGGCATTGTGCCTTTTGTACTAAATTCGGATGCAATTTCTGTGTTTCATCGTCAATAAGAAGGTCCAAGGGATACAGTAAGCCTGAAGTGAAGCAACGGAACCGAAAACGTGACTCAATGGAGAGGTTCTAAACATAGAAAGTTAGAGTGTCAGTCCTCTTGTACTTAAGTCGGCATTGTGCATTTTGTATTAAATTCGGATGCAATTTCTGTGTTTCATCGTCAATCAGAAGGGCCAAGGGTTACTGTAAACCTCAAGTGAAGCATCGAAATCTAAAACTGGACGCACAGGAGAGGTTCAAATCATAGAAAGTTAGAGTGTCAGTCCTCTTGTACTTAAGTCGGCATTGTGCCTTTTGTATTACATTCGGATGCAATTTCTGTGTTTCATCGTCAATAGGAAGGTCCAAGGGATACAGTAAGCCTGAAGTGAAGCATCGGAATCTAAAACTGGACTCACTGGAGAGGTTCAATTCATAGATAGTTAGAGTGTCAGTCCTCTTGTACTTAAGTCGGCATTGTGCCTTTTGTATTGAATTCGGATGCAATTTCTGTGTTTCATCGTCAAAAAGAAGGTCCAAGGGATACAGTAAACCTGAAGTGAAGCAACGGAATTTAAACTGGAGTCACAGGAGAGGTTCAAATCAAAGAAAGTTAGAGTGTCAGTCCTCTTGTACTTAAGTCGGCATTGTGCCTTTTGTATTAAATTCGGATGCAATTTCTGTGTTTCATCGTCAATAAGAAGGTCCAAGGTACACAGTAAACCTGATGTGAAGCATCGGAATCTAAAACTGGACTAACAGGAGAGTTTCAAATCATAGAAATTTAGAGTGTCAGTCCTCTTGTACTTAAGTCGGCAATGTGCTTTTTTATTAAATTCGGATGCAATTTCTGTGTTTCATCGTCAATAAGAAGGTCCAAGGTATACAGTAAACCTGAAGTGAAGCATCGGAATCTAAAACTGGACTCACAGGAGAGGTTCAAATCATTGAAACTTAGAGTGTCAGTCCTCTTGTACCTAAGTCGGCATTGTGCCTTTTGATTTTATTTCCGATGCAATTTCTGTGCTTCATCCTCAATAAGAAGGTCCAATGGATAACGTAAACCTGAAGTGAAGCATCAGAATCTAACACTTGACTCACAGGAGAGGTTCAAATCATAGAATGTTAGAGTGTCAGTCCTCTTGTACTTAAGTCGGCATTGTGCCTTTTTATTAAATTCGGATGCAATTTCTGGGTTTCATCGTCAATAAGAATGTACAAGGTATACAGTATACCTGAAGTGAAGCATCGGAATCTAAAACTGGTCTCACAGGAGAGGTTCAAATCATAGAAAGTTAGAGTGTCAGTCCTCTTGTACCTAAGTTGGCATTGTGCATTTTGTACTAAATTCGGATGCAATTTCTGTGTTTCATCGTCAATAAGAAGTTCCAAGGGAAACAGTAAGCCTGAAGTGAAGCATCAGAACCTAAAACTGGACTCACTGGAGAGGTTCAATGCATAGAAAGTTAGAGTGTCAGTCCTCTTGTACTTAAGCTGGCATTGTGCATTTTGTATTAAATTCGGATGAATTTTCTGTGTTTGATCGTCAATCAGAAGGGCCAAGGGATACAGTAAACCTGAAGTGAAGCATCGAAATCTAAAACTGTACGCACAGGAGAGGTTCAAATCATAGAAAGTTAGAGTGTCAGTCCTCTTGTGCCTAAGTCGGCATTGTGCCTTTTGTATTAAATTCGGATGCAATTTCTGTGTTTCATCGTCAATAAGATGGTCCAAGGGATACAGTAAGCCTGAAGTGAAGCATCGGAACCGAAAACTGGACTCAATGGAGAGGTTCAAAACATAGAAAGTTAGAGTGTCAGTCCTCTTGTACTTAAGTCGGCATTGTGCATTTTGTATTAAATTCGGATGCAATTTCTGTGTTTCATCGACAATCAGAAGGGCCAAGGGTTACTGTAAACCTGAAGTGAATCATCGAAATCTAAAACTGGACGCACAGGAGAGGTTCAAATCATAGAAAGTTAGAGTGTCAGTCCTCTTGTACTTAAGTCGGCATTGTGCCTTTTGTATTAAATTCGGATGCAATATCTGTGTTTCATCGTCAACAAGAAGGACCATGGTATACAGTAAACGAGAAGTGAAGCAACGGAATTTAAACTGGAGTCACAGGAGAGGTTCAAATCAAAGAAAGTTAGAATGTCAGTCCTCTTGTACTTAAGTCGGCATTGTGCCTTTTGTATTAAATTCGGATGCAATTTCTGTGTTTCATCGTCAATAAGAAGGTCCAAGGTATACAGTAAACCTGATGTGAAGCATCGGAATCTAACACTGGACTCACAGGAGGGGTCCAAATCATAGAAAGTTAGAGTGTCAGTCCTCTTGTACTTAAGTCGGCATTGTGCTTTTTTATTAAATTCGGATGCAATTTCTGTGTTTCATCGTCAATAAGAAGGTCCAAGGTATACAGTATACCTGAAGTGAAGCATCGGAATCTGAAACTGGACTCACAGGAGAGGTTCTAATCATAGAAAGTTGGAGTGTCAGTCCTCTTGTACTTAAGTCGGCATTGTACCTTTTGTATTAAATTCGGATGCAATTGCTGTGTTTCCTCGTCAATAAGAATTTCCAAGGGATACAGTAAACCTGAAGTGAAGCATCGGAATTTAAACTGGACTCACAGGAGAGGTTCAAATCATAGAAACTTAGAGTGTCAGTCCTCTTGTACTTAAGTCGGCATTGCGCCTTTTCATTTTAATTCCGATGCAATTTCTGTGCTTCATCGTCAATAAGAAGGTCGAAGGGATAAAGTAAACCTGAAGTGAAGCATCAGAATCTAACACTTGACTCACAGGAGAGGTTCAAATAATAGAAAGTTAGAGTGTCAGACCTCTTGTACTTAAGCCGGCATTGTGCATTTTGTATTAAATTCGGATAAATTTTCTGTGTTTCATCGTCAATCAGAAGGGCCAAGGGATACAGTAAACCTGAAGTGAAGCATCGAAATCTAAAACTGTACGCACAGGAGAGGTTCATCTCATAGAAAGTTTGAGTGTCAGTCCTCTTGTACTTAAGTCGGCATTGTGCCTTTTGTATTAAATTCGGATGCAATTTCTGTGTTTCATCGTCAATAAGAAGGTCCAAGGGATACAGTAAGCCTGAAGTGAAGCATCGGAATCTAAAACTGGACTCACTGGAGAGGTTCAAATCATAGAAAGTTAGAGTGTCAGTCCTCTTGTACTTAAGTCGGCGTTGTGCCTTTTGTATTGTATTCGGATGCAATATCTGTGTTTCATCGTCAATAAGAAAGTCCAAGGTATACAGTAAACCTGAAGTGAAGCATCGGAATCTAAAACGGGACTCACAGGAGAGGATCAAATCATAGAAAGTTATAGCGTCAGTCCTCCTGTACCTAAGTCGGCATTGTGCCTTTTGAATTTAATTCCGATGCAATTTCTTTGCCTCATCGTCAATAAGAAGGTCATAGGTACACAGTAAACCTGAAGTGAAGCATCGGAATTTAAACTGGACTCACAGGAGAGGTTCAAATCATGGAAAGTTAGAGTGTCAGTCCTCTTGTACTTAAGTCGGCATTGTGCCTTTTGTATTGAATTCGGATGCAATTTCTGTGTTTCATCGTCATAAAGAAGGACCACGGTGTACAGTATACCTGAAGTGAAGCATCGGATTCTAAAACAGGACTCGCAGGAGAGGTTCAAATCATAGAAACTTAGAGTGTCAGTCCTCTTGTACTTAAGTCGGCATTGTGCCTTTTGAATTTAATTCTGATGCAATTTCTGTGCTTCATCGTCAGTACGAAAGTCCAAGGGATACCGTAAACCTGAAGTGAAGCATCAGAATCTAACACTTCACTCACAGGAGAGGTTCATGTCATAGAAAGTTAGAGTGTCAGTCCTCTTGTACTTAAGTCGGCATTGTGCCTTTTTATTAAATTCGGATGCAATTTCTGGGTTTCATCGTCAATAAGAATGTCCAAGGTATACAGTATACCTGAAGTGAAGTATCGGAATCTAAAACTGGACTCACAGGAGAGGTTCAAATCACAGAACGTTAGAGTGTCAGTCCTCTTGTACTTAAGTCGGCATTGTGCCTTTTGTATTAAATACAGATGCAATGTCTGTGTTTCATCGTCAATAAGAAGGTCCAAGGGATACAGTAAGCCTGAAGTGAAGCATCGGAATCTAAAACTGGACTCACTGGAGAGGTTCAAATCATAGAAAGTTAGAGTGTCAGTCCTCTTGTACTTAAGTCGGCATTGTGCCTTTTGTATTGAATTCGGATGCAATTTCTGTGTTTCATCGTCAAAAAGAAGGTCCAAGGGATACAGTAAACCTGAAGTGAAGCATCGGAATTTAAACTGGACTCACAGGAGGGGTCCAAATCATAGAAAGTTAGAGTGTCAGTCCTCTTGTACTTAAGTCGGCATTGTCCTTTTTTATTAAATTCGGATGTAATTTCTGGGCTTCATCGTCAATAAGAAGGTCCAAGGTATACAGTATACCTGACGTGAAGCATCTGAATCTAAAACTGGACTCACCGGAGAGGTTCAAATCATAGAAAGTTAGAGTGTCAGTCCTCTTGTACTTAAGTCGGCATTGTGCCTTTTTATTAAATGCGGATGCAATTTCTGGGTTTCATCGTCAATAAGAATGTCCAAGGTATACAGTATACCTGAAGTGAAGCATCGGAATCTAAAACTGGACTCACAGGAGAGGTTCAAATCACAGAACGTTAGAGTGTCACTCCTCTTGTACTTAAGTCGGCATTGTGCCTTTTGTATTAAATACAGATGCAATTTCTGTGTTTCATCGTCATTAAGAAGGTCCAAGGGATACAGTAAGCCTGAAGAGAAGCATCGGAATCTAAAACTGGACTCACTGGAGAGGTTCAAATCATAGAAAGTTAGAGTGTCAGTCCTCTTGTACTTAAGTCGGCATTGTGCCTTTTGTATTGAATTCGGATGCAATTTCTGTGTTTCATCGTCAAAAAGAAGGTCCAAGGGATACAGCAAACCTGAAGTGAAGCATCGGAATTTAAACTGGACTCACAGGAGGGGTCCAAATCATAGAAAGTTAGAGTGTCAGTCCTCTTGTACTTAAGTCGGCATTGTGCCTTTTTATTAAATGCGGATTCAATTTCTGGGTTTCATCGTCAATAAGAATGTCCAAGGTATACAGTATACCTGAAGTGAAGCATCGGAACCTAAAACTGGACTCAATGGAGAGGTTCAAAACAAAGAAAGTTAGAGTGTCAGTCCTCTTGTACTTAAGTCGGCATTGTGCATTTTGTATTAAATTCGGATGCAATTTCTGTGTTTCATCGTCAATCAGAAGGGCCAAGGGATACTGTAAACCTGAAGTGAAGCATCGAAATCTAAAACTGGACGCACAGGAGAGGTTCAAATCATAGAAAGTTAGAGTGTCAGTCCTCTTGTACTTAAGTCGGCATTGTGCCTTTTGTATTAAATTCGGATGCAATCTCTGTGTTTCATTGTCAATAAGAAGGTCCAAGGGATACAGTAAGCCTGAAGTGAAGCATCGGAATCTAAAACTGGACTCACAGGAGAGTTTCAAATCATAGAAAGTTAGAGTGTCAGTCCTCTTGTACTTAAGCCGGCATTGTGCCTTTTGAATATAATTCCGATGCAATTTCTGTGCTTTATCGTCAATAAGAACGTCCAGGGGATGCAGTAAACCTGAAGTGAAGCATCGGAATCTAACACTGGACTCACAGGAGGGGTCCAAATCATAGAAAGTTAGAGTGTCAGTCCTCTTGTACTTAAGTCGGCATTGTGCTTTTTTATTAAATTCGGATGCAATTTCTGGGCTTCATCGTCAATAAGAAGGTCCAAGGTATACAGTATACCTGACGTGAAGCATCTGAATCTAAAACTGGACTCACAGGAGAGGTTCAAATCATAGAAAGTTAGAGTGTCAGTCCTCTTGTACTTAAGTCGGCATTGTGCCTTTTTATTAAATGCGGATGCAATTTCTGGGTTTCATCGTCAATAAGAATTTCCAAGGTATACAGTATACCTGAAGTGAAGCATCGGAACCTAAAACTGGACTCAATGGAGAGGTTCAAAACAAAGGAAGTTAGAGTGTCAGTCCTCTTGTACTTAAGTCGGCATTGTGCATTTTGTATTAAATTCGGATGCAATTTCTGTGTTTCATCGTCAATCAGAAGGGCCAAGGGATACTGTAAACCTGAAGTGAAGCATCGAAATCTAAAACTGGACGCACAGGAGAGGTTCAGATCATAGAAAGTTAGAGTGTCAGTCCTCTTGTACTTAAGTCGGCATTGTGCCTTTTGTATTAAATTCGGATGCAATTTCTGTGTTTCATCGTCAATAAGAAGGTCCAAGGGATACAGTAAGCCTGAAGTGAAGCATCGGAATCTAAAACTGGACTCACAGGAGAGTTTCAAATCATAGAAAGTTAGAGTGTCAGTCCTCTTGTACTTAAGCCGGCATTGTGCCTTTTGAATATAATTCCGATGCAATTTCTGTGCTTTATCGTCAATAAGAACGTCCAAGGGATACAGAAAACCTGAAGTGAAGCATCGGAATCTAACACTGGACTCACAGGAGGGGTCCAAATCATAGAAAGTTAGAGTGTCAGTCCTCTTGTATTTAAGTCGGCATTGTGCCTTTTGTATTAAATTCGGATGCAATTTCTGGGCTTCATCGTCAATAAGAAGGTCCAAGGTATACAGTATACCTGACGTGAAGCATCTGAATCTAAAACTGGACTCACCGGAGAGGTTCAAATCATAGAAAGTTAGAGTGTCAGTCCTCTTGTACTTAGGTCGGCATTGTGCTTTTTTATTAAATGCGGATGCAATTTCTGGGTTTCATCGTCAATAAGAAGGTCCAAGGTATACAGTATACCTGAAGTGAAGCATCGGAATCTCAAACTGGACTCACAGGAGAGGTTCAAATCATAGAAAGTTGGAGTGTCAGTCCTCTTGTACTTAAGTCGGCATTGTACCTTTTGTATTAAATTCGGATGCAATTTCTGTGTTTCCTCGTCAATAAGAATTTCCAAGGGATGCAGTAAACCTGAAGTGAAGCATCGGAATTTAAACTGGACTCACAGGAGAGGTTCAAATCATAGAAAGTTAGAGTGTCAGTCCTCTTGTATTTAAGTCGGCATTGTGCCTTTTGTATTAAATTCGGATGCAATTAAGGTGTTTCATCGTCTATAAGAAGGTCCAAGGTATACAGTAAACCTGAAGTGAAGCATCGGAATCTAAAACTGGACTCACAGGAGAGGTTCAAATCATAGAAACTTAGAGTGTCAGTCCTCTTGTACTTAAGTCGGCATTGTGCCTTTTGATTTTAATTCCGATGCAATTTCTGTGCTTCATCGTCAATAAGAAGGTCCAAGGGATAAAGTAAACCTGAAGTGAAGCATCAGAATCTAACACTTGACTCACAGGAGAGGTTCAAATAATAGAAAGTTAGAGTGTCAGTCCTCTTGTACTTAAGTCAACATTGTGCCTTTTTATAAAATTCGGATGCAATTTCTGGGTTTCATCGTCAATAAGAATGCACAAGGTATATAGTATACCTGAAGTGAAGCATCGGAATCTAAAACTGGTATCACAGGACAGGTTCAAATCATAGAAAGTTAGAGTGTCAGTCCTCTTGTACCTAAGTTGGCATTGTGCCTTTTGTACTAAATACGGATGCAATTTCTGTGTTTCGTCGTCAATAAGAAGGTCCAAGGGATACAGTAAGCCTGAAGTGAAGCATCGGAACCTAAAACTGGACTCACTGGAGAGGTTCAATGCATAGAAAGTTAGAGTGTCAGTCCTCTTGTACTTAAGCCGGCATTGTGCATTTTGTATTAAATTCGGATGAATTTTCTGTGTTTCATCGTCAATCAGAAGGGCCAAGGGATACAGTAAAACTGAAGTGAAGCATCGAAATCTAAAACTGTACGCACAGCAGAGGTTCAAATCATAGAAAGTTAGAGTGTCAGTCCTCTTGTACTTATGTCGGCATTGTGCCTTTTGTATTAAATTCGGATGCAATTTCTGTGTTTCATCGTCAATAAGATGGTCATAGGGACACAGTAAACCTGAAGTGAAGCATCGGAATTTAAACTGGACTCACAGGAGAGGTTCAAATCATAGAAAGTTAGAGTGTCAGTCCTCTTGATCTTAAGTCGGCATTGTGCCTTTTGTATCAAATTCGGATGCAATTTCTGTGTTTCATCGTCAATAAGAAGGTCCACGGTGTACAGTAAACCTGAAGTGAAGCATCGGAATCTAAAGCAGGACTCACAGGAGAGGTTCAAATCATAGAAACTTAGTGTGTCAGTCCTCTTGTACTTAAGTCGGCATTGTGCCTTTTGAACTTAATTCTGATTTAATTTCTGTGCTTTATCGTCAATACGAAAGTCCAAGGGATACCGTAAACCTGAAGTGAAGCATCAGAATCTAACACTTGACTCACAGAAGAGGTTCATGTCATAGAAAGTTAGAGTGTCAGTCCTCTTGTACTTAAGTCGGCATTGTGCCTTTTTATTAAATTCGGATGCAATTTCTGGGTTTCATCGTCAATAAGAATGTCCAAGGTATACAGTATACCTGAAGTGAAGCATCGGAATCTAAAACTGGACTCACCGGAGAGGTTCAAATCATAGAAAGTTAGAGTGTCAGTCCTCTTGTACTTAAGTCGGCATTGTGCATTTTGTATTAAATTCGGATGCAATTTCTGTGTTTCATCGTCAATCAGAAGGGCCAAGGGATACTGTAAACCTGAAGTCAAGCATCTAAATCTAAAACTGGACGCACAGGAGAGGTTCAAATCATAGAAAGTTAGAGTGTCAGTCCTCTTGTACTTAAGTCGGCATTGTGCCTTTTTATTAAATGCGGATGCAATTTCTAGGTTTCATCGTCAATAAGAAGGTCCAAGGTATACAGTATACCTGAAGTGAAGCATCGGAATCTCAAACCGGACTCACAGGAGAGGTTCAAAACATAGAAAGTTGGAGTGTCAGTCCTCTTGTACTTATGTCGGCATTGTACCTTTTGTATTAAATTCGGATGCAATTTCTGTGTTTCCTCGTCAATAAGAATTTCCAAGGGATGCAGTAAACCTGAAGTGAAGCATCGGAATTTAAACTGGACTCACAGGAGAGGTTCAAATCATAGAAAGTTAGAGTGTTAGTCCTCTTGTATTTAAGTCGGCATTGTGCCTTTTGTATTAAATTCGGATGCAATTTCTGTGTTTCATCGTCAATTAGAAGGTCCAAGGTATACAGTAAACCTGAAGTGAAGCATCGGAATCTAAAACTGGACTCACAGGAGAGGTTCAAATCATAGAAACTTAGAGTGTCAGTCCTCTTGTACTTAAGTCGGCATTGTGCCTTTTGATTTTAATTCCGATGCAATTTCTGTGCTTCATCGTCAAAAAGAATGTCCAAGGTATACAGTATACCTGAAGTGAAGCATCGGAATCTAAAACTGGACTCACAGGAGAGGATCAAATCACAGAACGTTAGAGTGTCAGTCCTCTTGTACCTAAGTCGGCATTGTGCCTTTTGTATTAAATTCGAATGCAATTTCTGTGTTTCATCGTCAATAAGAAGGTCCAAGGGATACAGTAAGCCTGAAGTGAAGCATCGGAACCTAAAACTGGTCTCACTGGAGAGGTTCAAAACATGGAAAGTTAGAGTGTCAGTCTTGTACTTAAGTCGGCATTGTGCATTTTGTATGAAATTCGGATGCAATTTCTGTGTTTCATCGTCAATCAGAAGGGCCAAGGGATACTGTAAACCTGAAGTGAAGCATCGAAATCTAAAACTGGACGCACAGGAGGGGTTCAATTCATAGAAAGTTAGAGTGTCAGTCCTCTTGTACTTATGTCCGCATTGTGCCTTTTGTATTAAATACGGATGCAATTTCTGTGTTTCATCGTCAATAAGAAGGTCCAAGGGATACAGTAAGCCTGAAGTGAAGCATCGCAATCTAAAACTGGCCTCACTGGAGAGGTTCAAATCATAGAAAGTTAGAGTGTCAGTCCTCTTGTACTTAAGTCGGCATTGTCCTTATTTATTAAATTCGGATGTAATTTCTGGGCTTCATCGTCAATAAGAAGGGCCAGGGTATACAGTATACCTGAAGTGAAGCATCTGAATCTAAAACTGGACTCACCGGAGAGGTTCAAATCAAAGAAAGTTAGAGTGTCAGTCCTCTTGTACTTAAGTTGGCATTGTGCCTTTTGTATTAAATTCGGATGCAATTTCTGTGTTTCATCGTCAATAAGAAGGTCCAAGGGATACGGTAACCCTGACGTGAAGCATCGGAATCTAAAACTGGACTCACTGGAGAGGTTCAAATCATAGAAAGTTAGAGTGTCAGTCCTCTTGTACTTAAGTCGGCATTGTGCCTTTTGTATTGAATTCGGATTCAATTTCTGTGTTTCATCGTCAAAAAGAAGGTTCAAGGGATACAGTAAACCTGAAGTGAAGCATAGGAATCTAAAACTGGACTCACAGGAGAGGTTCAAATCATAGAAATTTAGAGTGTCATTCCACTTGTACTTAAGTCGGCATTGTGTCTTTTGTATTGAATTCGGATGTAATTTCTGTGTTTCATCGCCAATAAGAAGGTCCAAGGTATACAGTAAACCTGAAGTGAAGCATCGGAATCTAAAACTGGACTCACAGGAGAGGTTCAAATCATAGAAAGTTATAGCGTCAGTCCTCCTGTACTTAAGTCGGCATTGTGCCTTTTCAATTTAATTCCGATGCAATTTCTTTGCCTCATTGTCAATAAGTAGGTCATAGGGACACAGTAAACCTGAAGTGAAGCATCGGAATCCAAACTGGACTCACAGGAGAGGTTCAAATCATAGAAAGTTAGAGTGTCAGTCCTCTTGACCTTAAGTCGGCATTGTGCCTTTTGTATTAAATTCGGATGCAATTTCTGTGTTTCGTCGTCAATAAGAAGGTCCAAGGTATACAGTAAACCTGAAGTGAAGCATCGGAATCTAAAACTGGACTCACAGGAGAGTTTCAAATCATAGAAAGTAAGAGTGTCAGTCCTCTTGTACTTAAGCCGGCATTGTGCCTTTTGAATATAATTCCGATGCAATTTCTGTGCTTCATCGTCAATAAGAAGGTCCAAGGGATACAGTAAACCTGAAGTGAAGCATCGGAATCTAACACTGGACTCACAGGAGGGGTGCAAATCATAGAAAGTTAGAGTGTCAGTCCTCTAGCACTTAAGTCGGCATTGTCCTTTTTTATTAAATTCGGATGTAATTTCTGGGTTTCATCGTCAATAAGAAGGGCCAAGGTATACAGTTTACCTGAAGTGAAGCATCGGAATCTAAAACTGGACTCACCGGAGAGGTTCAAATAAAAGAAAGTTAGAGTGTCAGTCCTCTTGTACTTAAGTCGGCATTGTGCCTTTTGTATTAAATTCGGATGCAACTTCTGTGTTTCATCGTCAATAAGAAGGTCCAAGGGATACAGTAACCCTGAAGTGAAGCATCGGAATCTAAAACTGGACTCACTGGAGAGGTTCAAATCATAGAAAGTTAGAGTGTCAGTCCTCTTGTACTTAAGTCGGCATTGTGCCTTTTGTATTGAATTCGGATGCAATTTCTGTGTTTCATCGTCAAAAAGAAGGTCCAAGGGATACAGTAAACCTGAAGTGAAGCATAGGAATCTAAAACTGGACTCACAGGAGAGGTTCAAATCATAGAAAGTTAGAGTGTGATTCCTCTTGTACTTAAGTCGGCAATGTGTCTTTTGTATTAAATTCGGATGCAATTTCTGTGTTTCATCGTCAATAAGAAGGTCCAAGGTATACAGTAAACCTGAAGTGAAACATCGGAATCTAAAACTGGACTCACAGGAGAGGTTCAAATCATAGAAAGTTATAGTGTCAGTCCTCCTGTACTTAAGTCGACATTGTGCCTTTTGAATTTAATTCCGATGCAATTTCTTTGCCTCATCGTCAATAAGAAGGTCATAGGGACACAGTAAACCTGAAGTGAAGCATCGGAATTTAAACTGGACTCACAGGAGAGGTTCAAATCATAGAAAGTTAGAAAGTCAGTCCTCTTGATCTTAAGTCGGCATTGTGCCTTTTGTATTAAATTCGGATGCAATTTCTGTGTTTCATCGTCAAAAAGAAGGTCCAAGGGATACAGTAAACCTGAAGTGAAGCATAGGAATCTAAAACTGGACTCACAGGAGAGGTTCAAATCATAGAAAGTTAGAGTGTGATTCCTCTTGTACTTAAGTCCTCATTGTGTCTTTTGTATTAAATTCGGATGCAATTTCTGTGTTTCATCGTCAATAAGAAGGTCCAAGGTATACAGTAAACCTGAAGTGAAACATCGGAATCTAAAACTGGACTCACAGGAGAGGTTCAAATCATAGAAAGTTATAGCGTCAGTCCTCCTGTACTTAAGTCGGCATTGTGCCTTTTGAATTTAATTCCGATGCAATTTCTTTGCCTCATCGTCAATAAGAAGGTCATAGGGACACAGTAAACCTGAAGTGAAGCATCGGAATCTAAAACTGGACTCACAGGAGAGTTTCAAAACATAGAAAGTTAGAGTGTCACTCCTCTTGTACTTAAGCCGGCAGTGTGCCTTTTGAATATAATTCCGACTCAATTTCTGTGCTTCATCGTCAATAAGAAGGTCCAAGGGATACAGTAAACCTGAAGTGAAGCATCAGAATCTAACACTTGACTCACAGGACAGGTTCATATCATAGAAAGTTAGAGTGTCAGTCCTCTTGTACTTAAGTCGGCATTGTGCCTTTTTATTAAATTCGGATGCAATATCTGGGTTTCATCGTCAATAAGAATGTCCAAGGTATACAGTATACCTGAAGTGAAGCATTGGAATCTAAAACTGGACTCACAGGAGAGGTTCAAGTCACAGAACGTTAGAGTGTCAGTCCTCTTGTACCTATGTCGGCTTTGTGCTTTTTGTATTAAATTCGGATGCAATTTCTGTGTTTCATCGTCAATAAGAAGGTCTAAGAGATACAGTAGGCCTGAAGTGAAGCATCGGAACCTAAAACTGGACTCACTGGAGGGGTTCAAAACATAGAAAGTTAGAGTGTCAGTCCTCTTGTACTTAAGTCGGCATTGTGCATTTTGTATTAAATTCGGATGCAATTTCTGTGTTTCATCGTCAATCAGAAGGGCCAAGGGATACAGTAAACCTGAAGTGAAGCATCGGAATTTAAAACTGGACGCACAGGAGAGGTTCAAATCATAGAAAGTTAGAGTGTCAGTCCTCTTGTACTTAAGTCGGCATTGTCCTTTTTTATTAAATTCCGATGCAATTCCTTTGCCTCATCGTCAATAAGAAGGTCCAAGGGATACAGTAAGCCTGAATTGAAGCATCGGAACCTAAAACTGGACTCACTGGAGAGGTTCAAAACATAGAAAGTTAGAGTGTCAGTCCTCTTGTACTTAAGTCGGCATTGTGCATTTTGTATTAAATTCGGATGCAATTTCTGTGTTTCATCGTCAATAAGAATGTCCAAGGGATACAGTAAACGTGAAGTGAAGCATCGGAATCTAACACTGGACTCACAGGAGGGGTCCAAATCAAAGAAAGTTAGAGTGTCAGCCCTCTTGTACTTAAGTCGGCATTGTCCTTCTTTATTAAATTCGGATGCAATTTCTGTGTTTCATCGTCAATAAGAAGGTCCAAGGTATACAGTATACCTGAAGTGAAGCATCGGAATCTGAAACTGGACTCACAGGAGAGGTTCAAATCATAGAAAGTTAGAGTGTCAGTCCTCTTGTACTTAAGTCGCAAGTGTGCTTTTTTATTAAATTCGGATGTAAATTCTGGGTTTCATCGTCAATAAGAAGGTCCAAGGTATACAGTATACCTGAAGTGAAGCATCGGAATCTTAAACTGGACTCACCGGAGAGGTTCAAATCGTAGAAAGTTAGAGTGTCAGTCCTCTTGTACTTAAGTCGGCCATGTGCCTTTTGTATTAAATTCGGATGCAATTTCTGTGTTTCATCGTCAATAAGAAGGTCCAAGGGATACAGTAACCCTGAAGTGAAGCATCGGAATCTAAAACTGGACTCACTGGAGAGGTTCAAATCATAGAAAGTTAGAGTGTCAGTCATCATGTACTTAAATCGGCATTGTGCCTTTTGTATTGAATTCGGATGAAATTTCTGTGTTTCATTGTCAAAAAGAAGGTCCAAGGGATACAGTAAACCTGAAGTGAAGCATCGAAATCTAAAACTGGACGCACAGGAGAGGTTCAAATCATAGATAATTAGAGTGTCAGTCCTCTTGTACTTAAGTCGGCATTGTGCCTTTTGTATTAAATTCGGATGCAATTTCTGTGCTTCATCGTCAAAAAGAAGGTCCAAGGGATACAGTAAACCTAAAGTGTAGCATCGGAATCTAAAACTGGACCGTCAGGATAGGTTCAAATCATAGAAAGTTAGAGCGTCAGTCCTCTTGTACTTCAGTCGGCATTATGCCTTTTCAATTTAATTCTGATGCAATTTCTTTGCTTCATCGTCAATAAGAAGGTCACAGGAATACAGTAAACCTGAAGTGAAGCATCGGAATTGAAACTGGACTCTCAGGAGAGGTTAAATGATAGAAAGTTAGAGTGTCAGTCCTCTTGCACTTAAGTCGGCATTGTGCCTTTTGTATTAAATTCGGATGCAATTTCTGTGTTTCATCGTCAATAAGAAGGTCCAAGGTATACAGTAAACCTGAAGTGAAGCATCGGAATCTAAAACTGGACTCACAGGAGAGGTTCAAATCAGAGAAAGTTAGAGTGTCAGTCCTCTTGTACTTAAGTCCGCATTGTGCCTTTTGAATTTAATTCCAATGCTATTTCTGTGCTTCATCGTCAATAAGAAAGTCCAAGGGATACAGTAAACCTTAAGTGAAGCATCGGAATCTAACACTGAACTCACAGGAGAGGTTCAACTCACAGAAAGTTAGAGTGTAAGTCCTCTTGTGCTTAAGTCGGCATTGTTCCTTTTGTATTAAATTCGGATGCAATTTCTGTGTTTCATCGTCAATAAGAAGGTCCAAGGGATTCAGTAAACCTGAAGTGAAGCATCGGAATCTAAAACTGGACTGTCAGGATAGGTTCAAGTCATAGGAAGTTAGAGCGTCAGTCATCTTGTACTTCAGTCGGCATTGTGTCTTTTGAATTTAATTCCGATGCAATTTCTTTGCTTCATCGTCAATAAGAATGTCATAGGGATACAGTAATCCTGAAGTGAAGCATCAGAATTTAAACTGGACTCACAGGAGAGGTTCAAATCATAGAAAGTTAGAGTGTCAGTCCTCTTGTACTTAAGTCGGCATTGTGCCTTTTGTACTAAATTCGGATGCAATTTCTGTGTTTCATCGTCAATATGAAGGTCCAAGGTATACAGTATACCTGAAGTGAAGCATCGGAATCTAAAACTGGACTCACCGGAGAGGTTCAAATCATAGAAAGTTAGAGTGTCAGTCCTCTTGTACTTAAGTCGGCATTGTGCCTTTTGTATTCAATTCGGATGCAATATCTGTGTTTCATCGTCAATAAGAAGGTCCAAGGGATACAGTAACCCTGAAGTGAAGCATCGGAATCTAAAACTGTACTCACTGGAGAGGTTCAAATCATAGAAAGTTAGAGTGTCAGACCTCTTGTACTTAAGTCGGCATTGTGCCTTTTGTATTGAATTCGGATGCAATTTCTGTGTTTCATCGTCAAAAAAAAGGTCCAAGGGATACAGTAAACCTGAAGTGAAGCATAGGAATCTAAAAGTGGACTCACAGGAGAGTTTCAAATCATAGAAAGTTAGAGTGTCATTCCTCTTGTACTTAAGTCGGCATTGTGTCTTTTGTATTAAATTCGGATGCAGTTTCTGTGTTTCATCGTCAATAAGAAGGACCAAGGTATACAGTAAACCTGAAGTGAAGCATCGGTATCTAAAACTGGACTCACAGGAGAGGTTCAAATCATAGAAAGTTATAGCGTCAGTCCACCTGTACTTAAGTCGGCATTGTGCCTTTTGAATTAAATTCCGATGTAATTTCTTTGCCTCATCGTCAATAAGAAGGTCATAGGGAGACAGTAAACCTGAAGTGAAGCATCGAAATTTAAACTGGACTCACAGGAGAGGTTCAAATCATAGGAAGGTAGAGTGTCAGTCCTCTTGATCTTAAGTCGGCATTGTGCCTTTTGTATTAAATTCAGATGCAATTTCTGTGTTTCATCGTCAATAAGAAGGTCCAAGGTATACAGTAAACCTGAAGTGAAGCATCGGAATCTAAAACTGGACTCACAGGAGAGTTTCAAATCATAGAAAGTAAGAGTGTCAGTCCTCTTGTACTTAAGCCGGCATTGTGCCTTTTGAATATAAATCCGATGCCATTTCTGTGCTTCATCGTCAATAAAAAGGTCCAAGGGATACAGTAAACCTGAAGTGAAGCATCGGAATCTAACACTGGACTCACAGGAGGGGTCCAAATCATAGAAAGTTAGAGTGTCAGTCCTCTTGTACTTAAGTCGGCATTGTCCTTTTTCATTAAATTCGGATGTAATTTCTGGGTTTCATCGTCAATAAGAAGGTCCAAGGTATACAGTATACCTGAAGTGAAGCATCGGAATCTAAAACTGGACTCACCGGGGAGGTTCAAATCATAGAAAGTTAGAGTGTCAGTCCTCTTGTACTTAAGTCGGCAATGTGCCTTTTGTATTAAATTCGGATGCAATTTCTGTGTTTCATCGTTAATAAGAAGGTCCAAGGGATTCGGTAACCCTGAAGTGAAGCATCGGAATCTAAAACTGGACTCACTGGAGAGGTTCAAATCATAGAAAGTTAGAGTGTCAATCCTCTTGTACTTAAGTCGGCATTGTGCCTTTTGTATTGAATTCGGATGCAATTTCTGTGTTTCATCGTCAAAAAGAAGGTCCAAGGGATACAGTAAACCTGAAGTGAAGCATAGGAATCTAAAACTGGACTCACAGGAGAGGTTCAAATCATAGAAAATTAGAGTGTTTTTCCTCTTGTACTTAAGCCGGCATTGTGTCTTTTGTATTAAATTCGGTTGCAATTTCTGTGTTTCATCGTCAATAAGAAGGTCCAAGGTATACAGTAAACATGAAGTGAAGCATCGGAATCTAAAACTGGACTCACAGGAGAGGTTCAAATCATAGATAGTTATAGCGTCAGTCCTCCTGTACTTAAGTCCGCATTGTGCCTTTTGAATTAAATTCCGATGCAATTTCTTCGCCTCATCGTCAATAAGAAGGTCATCGGGACACAGTAAACCTGAAGTGAAGCATCGGAATTTAAACTGGACTCACAGGAGAGGTTCAAATCATAGAAAGCTAGAGTGTCAGTCCTCTTGATCTTAAGTCGGCATTGTGCCTTTTGTATTAAATTCGGATGCAATTTCTGTGTTTCATCGTCAATAAGAAGGTCCAAGGTATACAGTGAACCTGAAGTGAAGCATCGGAATCTAAAACTGGACTCACAGGAGAGGTTCAAATAAGAGAAAGTTAGAGTGTCAGTCCTCTTGTACTTAAGTCGGCATTGTGCCTTTTGAATTTAATTCCAATGCTATTTCTGTGCTTCATCGTCAATAAGAAAGTCCAAGGGATACAGTAAACCTTAAGTGAAGCATCGGAATCTAACACTGAACTCACAGGAGAGGTTCAACTCACAGAAAGTTAGAAAGTAAGTCCTCTTGTGCTTAAGTCGGCATTGTTCCTTTTGTATTAAATTCGGATGCAAATTCTGTGTTTCATCGTCAATAAGAAGGTCCAAGGGATACAGTAAACCTGAAGTGAAGCATCGGAATCTAAAACTGGACTGTCAGGATAGGTTCAAGTCATAGGAAGTTAGAGCGTCAGTCATCTTGTACTTCAGTCGGCATTGTGTCTTTTGAATTTAATTCCGATGCAATTTCTTTGCTTCATCGTCAATAAGAATGTCATACGGATACAGTAATCCTGAAGTGAAGCATCAGAATTTAAACTGGACTCACAGGAGAGGTTCAAATCATAGAAAGTTAGAGTGTCAGTCCTCTTGTACTTAAGTCGGCATTGTGCCTTTTGTATTAAATTCGGATGCAATTTCTGTGTTTCATCGTCAATAAGAAGGTCCAAGGTTTACAGTATACCTGAAGTGAAGCATCGGAATCTAAAACTGGACTCACCGGCGAGGTTCATATCATAGAAAGTTAGAGTGTCAGTCCTCTTGTACTTAAGTCGGCATTGTGCCTTTTGTATTAAATTCGGATGCAGTATCTGTGTTTCATCGTCAATAAGAAGGTCCAAGGGATACAGTAACCCTGAAGTGAAGCATCGGAATCTAAAACTGGACTCACTGGAGAGGTTCAAATCATAGAAAGTTAGAGTGTCAGACCTCTTGTACTTAAGTCGGCATTGTGCCTTTTGTATTGAATTCGGATGCAAATTCTGTGTTTCATCGTCAAAAAGAAGGTCCAAGGGATACAGTAAACCTGAAGTGAAGCATAGGACTCTAAAAGTGGACTCACAGGAGAGTTTCAAATCATAGAAAGTTAGAGTGTCATTCCTCTTGTACTTAAGTCGGCATTGTGTCTTTTGTATTAAATTCGGATGCAATTTCTGTGTTTCATCGTCAATAAGAAGGTCCAAGGTATACAGTAAACCTGAAGTGAAGCATCGGAATCTAACACTGGACTCACAGGAGGGGTCCAAATCATAGAAAGTTAGAATGTCAGTCCTCTTGTACTTAAGTCGTCATTGTCCTTTTTTATTAAATTCGGATGCAATTTCTGTGTTTCATCGTCAATAAGAAGGTCCAAGGTATACTGTATACCTGAAGTGAAGCATCGGAATCTGAAACTGGACTCACAGGAGAGGTTCAAATCATAGAAAGTTAGAGTGTCAGTCCTCTTGTACTTAAGTCGGAATTGTGCTTTTTTATTAAATTCGGATGTAATTTCTGGGTTTCATCGTCAATATGAAGGTCCAAGGTACACAGTATACCTGAAGTGAAGCATCGGAATCTAAAACTGGACTCACAGGAGAGGTTCAAATCATAGAAAGTTAGAGTGTCAGTCCTCTTGTACTTAAGTCGGCCATGTGCCTTTTGTATTAAATTCGGATGCAATTTCTGTGTTTCATCGTCAATAAGAAGGTCCAAGGGATACAGTAGCCCTGAAGTGAAGCATAGGACTCTAAAAGTGGACTCACAGGAGAGTTTCAAATCATAGAAAGTTAGAGTGTCATTCCTCTTGTACTTAAGTCGGCATTGTGTCTTTTGTATTAAATTCGGATGCAATTTCTGTGTTTCATCGTCAATAAGAAGGTCCAAGGTATACAGTAAACCTGAAGTGAAGCATCGGAATCTAACACTGGACTCACAGGAGTGGTCCAAATCATAGAAAGTTAGAGTGTCAGTCCTCTTGTACTTAAGTCGGCATTGTCCTTTTTTATTAAATTCGGATGCAATTTCTGTGTTTCATCGTCAATAAGAAGGTCCAAGGTATACAGTATACCTGAAGTGAAGCATCGGAATCTGAAACTGGACTCACAGGAGAGGTTCAAATCATAGAAAGTTAGAGAGTCAGTCCTCTTGTACTTAAGTCGGAATTGTGCTTTTTTATTAAATTCGGATGTAATTTCTGGGTTTCATCGTCAATATGAAGGTCCAAGGTACACAGTATACCTGAAGTGAAGCATCGGAATCTAATACTGGACTCACCGGAGAGGTTCAGATCATAGAAAGTTAGAGTGTCAGTCCTCTTGTACTTAAGTCGGCCATGTGCCTTTTGTATTAAATTCGGATGCAATTTCTGTGTTTCATCGTCAATAAGAAGGTCCAAGGGATACAGTAGCCCTGAAGTGAAGCATCGGAATCTAAAACTGGACTCACTGGCGAGGTTCAAATCATAGAAAGTTAGAGTGTCAGTCCTCTTGTACTTAAGTCGGCATTGTGCATTTTGTATTGAATTCAGATGCAATTTCTGTGATTCATCGTCAAAAAGAAGGTCCAAGGTATACAGTAAACCTGAAGTGAAGCATCGGAATCTAAAACTGGACTCACAGGAGAGGTTCAAATCATAGAAAGTTATAGCGTCAGTCCTCCTGTACTTAAGTCGGCATTGTGCCTTTTGAATTAAATTCCGATGCAATTTCTTTGCCTCATCGTCAATAAGAAGGTCATAGGGACACAGTAAACCTGAAGTGAAGCATCGGAATTTAAACTGGACTCACAGGAGAGGTTCAAATCATAGGAAGCTAGAGTGTCAGTCCTCTTGATCTTAAGTCGGCATTGTGCCTTTTGTATTAAATTCGGATGCAATTTCTGTGTTTCATCGTCAATAAGAAGGTCCAAGGTATACAGTAAACCTTAAGTGAAGCATCGGAATCTAAAACTGGACTCACAGGAGAGTTTCAAATCACAGAAATTTATAGTGTCAGTCCTCTTGTACTTAAGCCGGCATTGTCCTTATTTATTAAATTCAGATGCAATTTCTGTGCTTCATCGTCAATAAGAAGGTAAAAGGGATACAGTAAACCTGAAGTGAAGCATCGGAATCTAACACTGGACTCACAGGAGGGGTCCAAATCATAGAAAGTTAGAGTGTCAGTCCTCTTGTACTTAAGTCGGCATTGTCATTTTTTATTAAATTCCGATGCAATTCCTTTGCCTCATCGTCAATAAGAATGTCATAGGGACACAGTAAACCTGAAGTGAAGCATCGGAATTTAAACTGGACTCACAGGAGAGTTTCAAATCATAGAAAGTTAGAGTGTCAGTCCTCTTGTACTTAAGTCGGCCATGTGCCTTTTGTATTAAATTCGGATGCAATTTCTGTGTTTCATCGTCAATAGGAAGGTCCAAGGGATACAGTAGCCCTGAAGTGAAGCATAGGACTCTAAAAGTGGACTCACAGGAGAGTTTCAAATCATAGAAAGTTAGAGTGTCATTCCTCTTGTACTTAAGTCGGCATTGTGTCTTTTGTATTAAATTCGGATGCAATTTCTGTGTTTCATCGTCAATAAGAAGGTCCAAGGTATACAGTAAACCTGAAGTGAAGCATCGGAATCTAAAACTGGACTCACAGGAGAGGTTCAAATCATAGAAAGTTATAGCGTCAGTCCTCCTGTACTTAAGTCGGCATTGTGCCTTTTGAATTTAATTCCGATGCAATTTCTTTGCCTCATCGTCAATAAGAAGGTCATAGGGACACAGTAAACCTGAAGTGAAGCATCGGAATTTAAACTGGACTCACAGGAGAGGTTCAAATCATAGGAAGTTAGAGTGTCAGTCCTCTTGACCTTAAGTCGGCATTGTGCCTTTTGTATTAAATTCGGATGCAATTTCTGTGTTTCATCGTCAATAAGAAGGTACAAGGTATACAGTAAACATGAAGTGAAGCATCGGAATCTAAAACTGGACTCACAGGAGAGTTTCAAATCATAGAAAGTAAGAGTGTCAGTCCTCTTGTACTTAAGCCGGCATTGTGCTTTTTGAATGTAAATCCGATGCAATTTCTGTGCTTCATCGTCAATAAAAAGGTCCAAGGGATACAGTAAACCTGAAGTGAAGCATCGGAATCTAACACTGGACTCACAGGAGGGGTCCAAATCATAGAAAGTTAGAGTGTCAGTCCTCTTGTACTTAAGTCGGCATTGTCCTTTTTCATTAAATTCGGATGTAATTTCTGGGTTTCATCGTCAATAAGAAGGTCCATGGTATACAGTATACCTGAAGTGAAGCATCGGAATCTAAAACTGGACTCACCGGAGAGGTTCAAATCATAGAAAGTTAGAGTGTCAGTCCTCTTGTACTTAAGTCGGCATTGTGCCTTTTGTATTAAATTCGGATGCAATTTCTGTGTTTCATCCTTAATAAGAAGGTCCAAGGGATTCGGTAACCCTGAAGTGAAGCATCGGAATCTAAAACTGGACTCACTGGAGAGGTTCAAATCATAGAAAGTTAAAGTGTCAGTCCTCTTGTGCTTAAGTCGGCATTGTGCCTTTTGTATTGAATTCGGATGCAATTTCTGTGTTTCATCGTCAAAAAGAAGGTCCAAGGGATACAGTAAACCTGAAGTGAAGCATAGGAATCTAAAACTGGACTCACAGGAGAGGTTCAAATCATAGAAAGTTAGAGTGTCATTCCTCTTGTACTTAAGTCGGCATTGTGTCTTTTGTATTAAATTCGGTTGCAATTTCTGTCTTTCATCGTCAATAAGAAGCTCCAAGGTATACAGTAAACCTGAAGTGAAGCATCGGAATCTAAAACTGGACTCAGAGGAGAGGTTCAAATCATAGATAGTTATAGCGTCAGTCCTGCTGTACTTAAGTCGGCATTGTGCCTTTTGAATTAAATTCCGATGCAATTTCTTTGCCTCATCGTCAATAAGAAGGTCATAGGGACACAGTAAACCTGAAGTGAAGCATCGGAATTTAAACTGGACTCACAGGAGAGGTTTAAATCATAGAAAGTTAGAGTGTCAGTCCTCTTGATCTTAAGTCGGCATTGTGCCTTTTGTATTAAATTCGGATGCAATTTCTGTGTTTCATCGTCAATAAGAAGGTCCAAGGTATACAGTAAACCTGAAGTGAAGCATCGGAATCTAAAACTGGACTCACAGGAGAGGTTCAAATCATAGAAAGTTAGAGTGTCAATCCTCTTGTACTTAAGTCGGCATTGTCCTTTTTTATTAAATTCCGATGCAATTCCTTTGCCTCATCGTCAATAAGAATGTCATAGGGACACAGTAAACCTGAAGTGAAGCATCGGAATTTAAACTGGACTCACAGGAGAGTTTCAAATCATAGAAAGTTAGAGTGTCAGTCCTCTTGTACTTAAGCCGGCATTGTGCCTTTTGAATATAATTTGGATGCAATTTCTGTGCTTCATCGTCAATAAGAAGGTCCAAGGGATACAGTAAACCTGAAGTGAAGCATCGGAATCTAACACTGGACTCACAGGAGGGGTCCAAATCACAGAAAGTTAGAGTGTCAGTCCTCTTGTACTTAAGTCGGCATTGTCCTTTTTTATTAAATTCGGATTTAATTTCTGTGTTTCATCGTCAATAAGAAGGTCCAAGGTATACAGTGTACCTGAAGTGAAGCATCGGAATCTGAAACTGGACTCACAGGAGAGGTTCAAATCATAGAAAGTTAGAGTGTCAGTCCTCTTGTACTTAAGTCGGAAATGTGCTTTTTTATTAAATTCGGATGTAATTTCTGGGTTTCATCGTCAATATGAAGGTCCAAGGTACACAGTATACCTGAAGTGAAGCATCGGATTCTAAAACTGGACTCACCGGAGAGGCTCAAATCATAGAAAGTTAGAGTGTCAGTCTTCTTGTACTTAAGTCGGCCATGTGCCTTTTGTATTAAATTCGGATGCAATTTCTGTGTTTCATCGTCAATAAGAAGGTCCAAGGGATACAGTAGCCCTGAAGTGAAGCATCGGAATCTAAAACTGGACTCACTGGAGAGGTTCAAATCATAGAAAGTTAGAGTGTCAGTCCTCTTGTACTTAAGTCGGCATTGTGCATTTTGTATTGAATTCAGATGCAATTTCTGTATTTCATCGTCAAAAAGAAGGTCCAAGGGATACAGTAAACATGAAGTGAAGCATCGAAATCTAAAACTGGACGCACAGGAGAGGTTCAAATCATAGAATGTTAGAGTGTCAGTCCTCTTGTACTTAAGTCGGCATTGTACTTTTTAATTAAATTCCGATGCAATTCCTTTGCCTCATCGTCAATAAGAATGTCATAGGGACACAGTAAACCTGAAGTGAAGCATCGGAATTTAAACTGGACTCACAGGAGAGTTTCAAATCGTACAAAGTTAGAGTGTCAGTCCTCTTGTACTTAAGCCGGCATTGTGCCTTTTGAATATAATTCGGATGCAATTTCTGTGCTTCATCGTCAATAAGAAGGTCCAAGGGATACAGTAAACCTGAAGTGAAGCATCGGAATCTAACACTGGACTCACAGGAGGGGTCCAAATCACAGAAAGTTAGAGTGTCAGTCCTCTTGTACTTAAGTCGGCATTGTCCTTTTTTATTAAATTCGGATGTAATTTCTGGGTTTCATCGTCAATATGAAGGTCCAAGGTACACAGTATACCTGAAGTGAAGCATCGGATTCTAAAACTGGACTCACCGGAGAGGCTCAAATCATAGAAAGTTAGAGTGTCAGTCCTCTTGTACTTAAGTCGGCCATGTGCCTTTTGTATTAAATTCGGATGCAATTTCTGTGTTTCATCGTCAATAAGAAGGTCCAAGGGATACAGTAGCCCTGAAGTGAAGCATCGGAATCTAAAACTGGACTCACTGGAGAGGTTCAAATCATAGAAATTTAGAGTGTCAGTCCTCTTGTACTTAAGTCGGCATTGTGCATTTTGTATAGAATTCAGATGCAATTTCTGTATTTCATCGTCAAAAAGAAGGTCCAAGGGATACAGTAAACATGAAGTGAAGCATCGAAATCTAAAACTGGACGCACAGGAGAGGTACAAATCATAGAATGTTAGAGTGTCAGTCCTCTTGTACTTAAGTCGGCGTTGTGCCTTTTGTATTAAATTCGGATGCAATTTCTGTGCTTCATCGTCAATAAGAAGGTCCAAGGGATACAGTAAACCTGAAGTGAAGCATCGCAATCTAAAACTGGACTCACAGGATAGGTTAAATCATAGAAAGTCAGAGTGTCAGTCCTCTTGTACTTAAGTCGGCATTGTGCCTTTTGTATTGAATTCGGATGCAATTTCTGTGTTTCATCGTCAAAAAGAAGGTCCAAGGGATACAGTAAACCTGAAGTGTAGCATCGGAATCTAATACTGGACTGTCAGGATAGGTTGAAATCATAGAAAGTTAGAGCGTCAGTCATCTTGTACATCAGTTGGCATTGTGCCTTTTCAATTTAATTCTGATGCAATTTCTTTGCTTCATCGTCAATAAGAAGGTCATAGGAATACAGTAAACCTGAAGTGAAGCATCGGAATTGAAACTGGACTCTCAGGAGAGGTTCAAATCATAGAAAGTTAGACTGTCAGTCCTCTTGTACTTAGGTCGGCATTGTGCCTTTTGTATTAAATTCGGATGCAATTTCTGTGTTTCATCGTCAATAAGATGGTCCAAGGTATACAGTAAACCTTAAGTGAAGCATCGGAATCTAAAACTGGACTCACAGGAGAGTTTCAAAACACAGAAAGTTAGAGTGTCAGTCCTCTTGTACTTATGCCGGCATTGTCCTTTTTTATTAAATTCAGATGCAATTTCTGTGCTTCATCGTCAATAAGAAGGTCCAAGGGATACAGTAAACCTGAAGTGAAGCATCGGAATCTAACACTGGACTCACAGGAGGGGTCCAAATCATAGAAACTTAGAGTGTCAGTCCTCTTGTACTTAAGTCGGCATTGTCCTTTTTTATTAAATTCCGATGCAATTCCTTTGCCTCATCGTCAATAAGATTGTCATAGGGACACAGTAAACCTGAAGTGAAGCATCGGAATTTAAACTGGACTCACAGCAGAGTTTCAAATCATAGAGTGTTAGTGTGTCAGTCCTCTTGTACTTAAGCCGCCATTGTGCCTTTTGAATATAATTCGGGTGCAATTTCTGTGCTTCATCGTCAATAAGAAGGTTCAAGGGATACAGTAAACCTGAAGTGAAGCATCGGAATCTAACACTGGACTCACAGGAGGGGTCCAAATCATAGAAAGTTAGAGTGTCAGTCCTCTTGTACTTAAGTCGGCCATGTGCCTTTTGTATTAAATTCGGATGCAATTTCTGTGTTTCATCGTCAATAAGAAGGTCCAAGGGATACAGTAAACCTGAAGTGAAGCATCGGAATCTAAAACTGGACTCACTGGAGAGGTTCAAATCATAGAAAGTTAAAGTGTCAGTCCTCTTGTACTTAAGTCGGCATTGTGCATTTTGTATTGAATTCAGATGCAATTTCTGTGTTTCATCGTCAAAAAGAAGGTCCAAGGGATACAGTAAACCTGAAGTGTAGCATCGGAATCTAAAACTGGACTGTCAGGATAGGTTCAAATCATAGAAAGTTAGAGTGCCAGTCCTCTTGTACTTAAGTCTTCTTTGTGCCTTTTGAATTTAATTCCAATGCAATTTCTTTGCTTCATCGTCAATAAGAAAGTCCAAGGGATACAGTAAACCTGAAGTGAAGTATCGGAATCTAACACTGAACTCACAGGAGAGGTTCAACTCACAGAAAGTTAGAGTGTAACTCCTCTTGTGCTTAAATCGGCATTGTGCCTTTTGTATTAAAATCGGATGCAATTTCTGTGTTTCATCGTCAATAAGAAGGTCCAACGGATATAGTAAACCTGAAGTGAAGCATCGGAATCTAAAACTGGACTGTCAGGATAGGTTCAAGTCATAGAAAGTTAGAGCGTCAGTCATCTTGTACTTCAGTCGGCTTTGTGTCTTTTGAATTTGATTCCGATGCAATTTCTTTGCTTCATCGTCATTAAGAATGTCATAGGGATACAGTAATCCTGAAGTGAAGCATCAGAATTTAAACTGGACTCACAGGAGAGGTTCAAATCATAGAATGTTAAAGTGTCAGTCCTCTTGTACTGAAGTCGGCATTGTGCCTTTTGTATTAAATTCGGATGCAATTTCTCTGTTTCATCGTCAATAAGAAGGTCCTAGGTATACAGTAAACCTGAAGTGAAGCATCGGAATCTAAAACTGGACTCACAGGAGTGGTTCAAATCATAGAAAGTTAGAGTGCCAGTCCTCTTGTACTTAAGTCGGCATTGTGCCTTTTCAATTTAATTTCAAAGCAATTTCTGTGCTTCATCGTCAATAAGAAAGTCCAAGGGATACAGTAAACCTGAAGTGAAGCATCGTTCTCTAACACTGGACACACAGGAGAGATTCAAATCATAGAGAGTTATAGTGTAACTCCTCTTGTGCTTAAATCGGCATTGTGCCTTTTGTATTAAAATCGGATGCAATTTCTGTGTTTCATCGTCAATAAGAAGGTCCAACGGATATAGTAAACCTGAAGTGAAGCATCGGAATCTAAAACTGGACTGTCAGGATAGGTTCAAGTCATAGAAAGTTAGAGCGTCAGTCATCTTGTACTTCAGTCGGCTTTGTGTCTTTTGATTTTAATTCCGATGCAATTTCTTTGCCTCATCGTCAATAAGAAGGTCATAGTTATACAGTATACCTGAAGTGAAGCATCAGAATTTAAACTGGACTCACAGGAGAGGTTCAAATCATAGAAAGTTAGAGTGTCAGTCCTCTTGTACTTAAGTCGGCATTGTGCCTTTTGAATTTAATTCAGATGCGATTTCTGTGCTTCATCGTCAATAAGGAGGGCCAAGGGATTCAGTAAACCTGAAGTGAAGCATCGGAATCTAAAACTGGACTCACAGGAGAGGTTCAAATCACAGAACGTTAGAGTGTCAGTCCTCTTGTACCTAAGTCGGCATTGTGCCTTTTGTATTAAATTCGGATGCAATTTCTGTGTTTCATCGTCAATAAGAAGGTCCAAGGGATACAGTAAGCCTGAAGTGAAGCATCGGAACCTAAAACTGGTCTCACTGGAGAGGTTCAAAACATAGAAAGTTAGACTGTCAGTCCTCTTGTACTTAAGTCGGCATTGTGCATTTTGTATTAAATTCGGATGCAATTTCTGTGTTTCATCGTCAATCAGAAGGGCCAAGGGATACTGTAAACCTGAAGTGAAGCATCGAAATCTAAAACTGGACGCACAGGAGATGTTCAAATCATAGAAAGTTAGAGTGTCAGTCCTCTTGTACTTAAGTCGGCATTGTGCCTTTTGTATTAAATTCGGATGCAATTTCTGTGTTTCATCGTCAATAAGAAGGTCCATGGGATACAGTAAGCCTGAAGTGAAGCATCGGAATCTAAAACTGGACTCACTGGAGAGGTCCAAATCATAGAAAGTTAGAGTGTCAGTCCTCTTGTACTTAAGTCGGCATTGTGCCTTTTGTATTAAATTCGGATGCAATTTCTGTGTTTCATCGTCAATAATAAGGTCCAAGGTATACAGAAAACCTTAAGTGAAGCATCGGAATCAAAAACTGGACTCACAGGAGAGTTTCAAATCATAGAAAGTTAGAGTGTCAGTCCTCTTGTACTTAAGATGTCATTGTCCTTTTTTATTAAATTCGGATGCAATTTCTGTGCTTCATCGTCAATAAGAAGGTCCAAGGGATACAGTAAACCTGAAGTGAAGCATCGGAATCTAACACTGGACTCACAGGAGGGGTCCAAATCATAGAAAGTTAGAGTGTCAGTCCTCTTGTACTTAAGTCGGCATTGTCCTTTTTTATTAAATTCCGATGCAATTCCTTTGCCTCATCGTCAATAAGAATGTCATAGGGACACAGTAAACCTGAAGTGAGGCATCGGAATTTAAACTGGACTCACAGGAGAGGTTCAAATCATAGAAAGTTAGTGTGTCAGTCCTCTTGATCTTAAGTCGGCATTGTGCCTTTTGTATTATATTCGGATGCAATTTTTGTGTTTCATCGTCAATAAGAAGGTCCAAGGTATACAGTAAACCTGAAGTGAGGCATCGGAATCTAAAACAGGACTCACGGGAAAGGTTCAAATCATAGAAACTTAGAGCGTCAGTCCTCTTGTACTTAAGTCGGCATTGTGCCTTTTGAATATAATTCCGTTGCAATTTCTGTGCTTCATCGTCAATAAGAAAGTCCAAGGGCTACCGTAAACCTGAAGTGAAGCATCAGAATCTAACACTTGACTCACAGGAGAGGTTCAAATCACAGAACGCTAGAGTGTCAGTCCTCTTGTACCTAAGTCGGCATTGTGCCTTTTGTATTAAATTCGGATGCAATATCTGTGTTTCATCGTCAATAAGAAGGTCCAAGGGATACAGTAAGCCTGAAGTGAAGCATCGGAACCTAAAACTGGACTCACTTGAGAGGTTCAAAACATAGAAAGTGAGAGTGTCAGTCCTCTTGTACATAAGTCGCCATTGTGCATTTTGTATTAAATTCGGATGCAATTTCTGTGTTTCATCGTCAATCAGAAGGGCCAAGGGATACTGTAAACCTGAAGTGAAGCATCGAAACCTTAAACTGGACTCACTGGAGAGGTTCAAATAATAGAAAGTTAGTGTGTCAGTCCTCTTGTATTTAAGTCGGCATTGTGCCTTTTGTATTGAATTCGGATGCAATATCTGTGTTTCATCGTCAATAAGAAGGTCCAAGGTATACAGTAAACCTGAAGTGAAGCATCGGAATCTAAAACAGGACTCACAGGAGAGATTCAAATCATAGAAAGTTAGAGTGTCAGTCCTCTTGTACCTAAGTCGGCATTGTGCTTTTTGTATTAAATTCGGATGCAATTTCTGTGTTTCATCGCCAATAAGGAGGTCCAAGGGATACAGTAAGCCTGAAGTGAAGCATCGGAATCTAAAACTGGACTCACTGGAGAGGTTCAAATCATTGAAAGTTAGAGTGTCAGTCCTCTTGTATTTAAGTCGGCATTGTGCCTTTTGTATTGAATTCGGATGCTATTTCTGTGTTTCATCGTCAAAAAGAAGGTCCAAGGGATACAGTAAACCTGAAGTGAAGCATCGGACTTTAATCTGGACTCACAGGAGAGGTTCAAATCAAAGAAAGTTAGAGTGTCAGTCCTCTTGTACTTAAGCTGTCATTGTCCTTTTTTATTATATTCGGATGCAATTTCTGTGCTTCATCGTCAATAAGAAGGTTCAAGGGATACAGTAAACCTGAAGTGAAGCATCGGAATCTAACTCTGGACTTACAGGAGGGGTCCAAATCATAGAAAGTTAGAGTGTCAGTCCTCTTGTACTTAAGTCGGCATTGTCCTTTTTTATTAAATTCCGATGCAATTCCTTTGCCTCATCGTCAATAAGAATGTCATAGGGACACAGTAAACCTGAAGTGAAGTATCGATATCTAAAACTGGACTCACAGGATATGTTCAAATCATAGAAAGTTAGAGTGTCAGTCCTCTTGTACTTCAGTCGGCATTGTGCTTTTTGATTTTAATTCCGATGCAATTTCTTTGCCTCATCGTCAATAAGAAGGTCATAGTTATACAGTAAACCTGAAGTGAAGCATCAGAATTTAAACTGGACTCACAGGAGAGGTTCAAATCATAGAAAGTTAGAGTGTCAGTCCTCTTGTAATTAAGTCGGCATTGTGCCTTTTGAATTTAATTCAGATGCAATTTCTGTGCTTCATCGTCCATATGGAGGTCCAAGGGATACAGTAAACCTGAAGTGAAGCATCGGAATCTAAAACTGGACTCACAGGAGGGGTTCAAATCACAGAACGTTAGAGTGTCAGTCCTCTTGTACCTAAGTCGGCATTGTGCCTTTTGTATTAAATTCGGATGCAATTTCTGTGTTTCATCGTCAATAAGAAGGTCCAAGGGATACAGTAAGCCTGAAGTGAAGCATCGGAACCTAAAACTGGACTCACTGGAGAGGTTCAAAACATAGAAAGTTAGAGTGTCAGTCCTCTTGTACTTAAGTCGGCATTGTGCCTTGTGTATTAAATTCGGATGCAATTTCTGTGTTTCATCGTCAATAAGAAGGTCCAAGGTATACAGTAAACCTTAAGTGAAGCTTTGGAATCTAAAACTGGACTCACAGGAGAGTTTCAAATCATAGAAAGTTAGAGTGTCAGTCCTCTTGTACTTAAACCGTCATTGTCCTTTTTTATTAAATTCGGATGCAATTTCTGTGCTTCATCGTCAATAAGAAGGTCCAAGGGATACAGTAAACCTGAAGTGAAGCATCGGAATCTAACACTGGACTCACAGGAGGGGTCCAAATCATAGAAAGTTAGTGTGTCAGTCCTCTTGTACTTAAGTCGGCATTTTGCCTTTTGTATTAAATTCGGATGCAATTTCTGTGCTTCATCGTCGATAAGAAGGTCCAAGGGATACAGTAAACCTGAAGTGTAGCATCGGAATCTAAAACTGGACTGTCAGGATAGGTTCAAATCATAGAAAGTTAGAGCGTCAGTCCTCCTGTACTTCAGTCGGCATTGTGCCTTTTCAATTTAATTCTGATGCAATTTCTTTGCTTCATCGTCAATAAGAAGGTCATAGGAATACAGTAAACCTGAAGTGAATCATCGGAATTGAATCTGGACTCTCAGGAGAGGTTCAAATCATAGAAAGTTAGAGTGTCAGTCCTGTTGCACTTAGGTCGGCATTGTGCCTTTTGTATTAAATTCGGATGCAATTTCTGTGTTTGATCGTCAATAAGAAGGTCCAAGGTATCCAGTAAACCTAAAGTGAAGCATCGGAATCTAAAACTGGACTCACAGGAGAGGTTCAAATCAGAGAAAGTTAGAGCGTAAGTCCTCTTGTACTTAAGTCTGCATTGTGCCTTTTGAATTTAATTCCAATGCAATTTCTGTGCTTCATCGTCAATAAGAATGTCCAAGGGATACAGTAAACCTGAAATGAAGCATCGGAATCTAACACTGAACTCACAGGAGAGGTTCAACTCACAGAAAGTTAGAGTGTAAGTCCTCTTGTGCTTAAGTCGGCATTGTGCCGTTTGTATTAAATTCGGATGCAATTTCTGTGTTTCATCGTCAATAAGAAGGTCCAAGGGATACAGTAAACCTGAAGTGAAGCATCGCAATCTAAAACTGGAATGTCAGGATAGGTTCAAGTCATAGAAAAATAGAGCGTCAGTCATCTTGTACTTCAGTCGGCATTGTGTCTTTTGAATTTAATTCCGATGCAATTTCTTTGCTTCATCGTCAATAAGATTGTCATAGGGATACAGTAATCCTGAAGTGAAGCATCAGAAATTAAACTGGACTCACAGGAGAGGTTCAAATCATAGAAAGTTAGAGTGTCAGTCCTCTTGTACTTACGTCGGCATTGTGCCTTTTCAATTTAATTTCAATGCAATTTCTGTGCTTCATCGTCAATAAGAAAGTCCAAGGGATACTGTAAACCTGAAGTGAAGCTACGGAATCTAACACTGGACTCACAGGAGAGATTCAAATCATAGAGAGTTAGAGTGTCAGTCCTCTTGTACTTAAGTCGGCATTGTGCCTTTTGTGTTAAATTCGGATGCAATTTCTGTGTTTCATCGTCAATAAGAGGGTCCAAGGTATACTGTAAACCTGAAGTGAAGCATCGGAATCTAAAACTAGGCTCACAGGAGAGGTTCAAATAATAGAAAGTTAGAGTGTCAGTCCTCTTGTACTTAAGTCGGCATTGTGCCTTTTGTATTAAATTCGGATGCAATTTCTGCGTTTCATCGTCAATAAGAAGGTCCAAGGGATACAGTAAACCTGAAGTGAAGTATCGATATCTCAAACTGGACTCACAGGATATGTTCAAATCATAGAGAGTTAGAGTGTCAGTCCCCTTGCACTTAAGTCGGCATTGTGCTTTTTGATTTTAATTCCGATGCAATTTCTTTGCTTCATCGTCAATAAGAAGGTCATAGTTATACAGTAAACCTGAAGTGAAGCATCAAAATTTAAATTGGACTCACAGGAGAGGTTCAAATCATAGAAAATTAGAGTGTCAGTCCTCTTGTACTTAAGTCGGCATTGTGCATTTTCAATTTAATTCCGATGCAATTTCGGTGATTCATCGTCAATAAGAAGGTCCAAGGGATACAGTAAACCTGAAGTGAAGCATCGGAATCTAAAACTGGACTCACTGGAGAGGTTCAAATCATAGAAAGTTAGAGTGTCAGTCCACTTGTACTTAAGTCGGCATTGTGCCATTTGTATTAAATTCGGATGCAATTTCTGTGCTTCATCGTCAATAAGAAGGTCCAAGGTATACAGTAAACCTGAATTGAAGGATCGCAATGTAAAACTGGACTCACAGGAGAGGTTCAAATCATATAAGTTAGAGTAAAAGTCCTCTTGTACTTAAGACGGCATTGTGCCTTTTGAATTACATTCCGATGCAATTTCTGTGCTTCATCGTCAATTAGAAGGTATCAGGGATACATTAAACCTGAAGTGAAGCATCGGAATCTAAAACTGGCCTCACAGGAGGGGTTCAAATCATAGAAAGTTAGAGTGTCAGTCCTCTCGTACTTAAGTCGGCATTGTGCCATTTGAATTTAATTACGATGCCATTTCTGTGTTTCATCGTCAATAGGAGGGACCAAGGGATACAGTAAATCTGAAGTGAAGCATCGCAATCTAAAACTGGACTCACAGGAGAGGTTCAAATCATAGATGGTTAGAGTGTCAGTCCTCCTGTACTTAAGTCGGCATTGTGCTTTTTGAATTTAATTCCGGAGAAATTTCTGTGTTTCGTCGTCACTAAAACGGTCCAAGGGATACAGTAAACCTGAAGTGAAGCATCGGAAACTAAAACTGGACTCACAGGAGAGGTTCAAATCATAGAAATTTAGAGTGTCAGTCCTCTTGTACTTAAGTTGGCATTAAGCCTTTTGTATTAAATTCGGATGCAATATCTGTGTTTCATCGTCATTAAGAAGGTCCAAGGTATACAGTAAACCTGAAGTGAAGCATTGGAATCTAAAACTGGACTCACAGGAGAGGTTCAAATCATAGAAGTTAGAGTGTCAGTCCTCTTGTACTTAAGTAGGCATTGTGCCTTTTGTGTTAAATTCGGATGCAATTTTTGTGTTTCATCGTCAATACGAGGGTCCAAGGTATACAGCAAACCTGAAGTGAAGCATCGGAATCTAAAACTAGACTCAGAGGAGAGGTTCAAATCATAGAAAGTTAGAGTGTCAGTCATCGTGTACTTAAGTCGGCATTGTGCCTTTTGTATTAAACTCGGATGCTATTTCTGCGTTTCATCGTCAATAAGAAGGTCCAAGGGATACAGTAAACCTGAAGTGAAGCATCGGAATCTAAAACTGGACCCACAGGAAAGGTTTAAATCATAGAAAGTTAGATTGGCAGTCTTCCTGTACTTAAGTCGGCATTGTGCCTTTTGTATTAAATTTGGATGCGATTTCTGTGTTTCATCATCAATAAGAAGGTGCAAGGGATACAGTAAACCTGAAGTAAGGTATCGGAATCTAAAACTGAACTCACAGGAGAGGTTCAAATCATAGAAAGTTAGATTGTCAGTCCTCTTGTACTTAAGTTGGCATTGTGCCTTTTGTATTAAATTCGGTTGCGTTTTCTGTGCTTCATCGTCAATAATAAGGTCCAAGGGATACAGTAAGCCTGAAGTGAAGCATCGGAATCTGAAACTGCACTCACAGGAGAGGTTCAAATCATAGAATGTTAGAGTGTCAGTCCTCTTGTACTTAAGTCGGCATTGTTCATTTTGTATTAAATTCGGATGCAATTTCTGTGTTTCCTCGTCAACAAGAAGGTCCAAGGGATACAGTAAACCTGAAATGAAGCATCGGAATCTAAAACTGGACTCACAGGATAGGTTCAAATCATAGAAAGGTGTAGCCTCAGTCCTCTTGTACTTAAGTCGGCATTGTGCCTTTTGAATTTAATTCCGATGCAATTTCTTTGCCTCATCGTCAATCAAAAGGTCATCGGGATACAGTAAACCTGAAGTGAAGCATCGGAATTTAAACTGGACTCACAGGGGAGGTTCAAATCATAGAAAGTTTGTGTGTCAGTCCTCTTGTACTTAAGTCGGCATTGTGCCTTTTGTATTAAGTTCGGATGCAATTTCTGTGTTTCATCGTCAATAAGAAGGTCCAAGGTATACAGTAAACCTGAAGTGAAGCATCGGAATCTAAAACTGGACTCACAGGAGAGGTTCAAATCATAGAAACTTAGAGTGTCAGTCCTCTTGTACTTATGTCGGCATTTTGCCTTTTGAATTTAATTCCGATGCAATTTCTGTGCTTCATCGTCAATGAGAATGTCCAAGGGATACAGTAAACCTGAAGTGAAGCATCGGAATCTAACACTTGACTCACAGGAGAGGATCAAATCATAGAAAGTTAGACTGTCAGTCCTCTTGTACTTAAATCGGCATTGTGCCTTTTTATTAAATTCGGATGCAATTTCTGGGTTTCATCGTCAATACGAATGTCCAAGGTATACAGTAAACCTGATGAGAAGTATCGGAATGTAAAACTGCACTCACAGGAGAGGTTCAAATCATAGAATGTTAGAGTGTCAGTCCTCTTGTACTTAAGTCGGCATTGTGCCTTTTGTATTAAGTTCGGATGCAATTTCTGTGTTTCATCGTCAATAAGAAGGTCCAAGGTATACAGTAAACCTGAAGTGAAGCATCGGAATCTAAAACTGGACTCACAGGAGAGGTTCAAATCATAGAAACTTAGAATGTCAGTCCTCTTGTACTTATGTCGGCATTTTGCCTTTTGAATTTAATTCCGATGCAATTTCTGTATTTCATCGTCAATAAGAAGGTCCAAGGGATACAGTAAACCTGAAGTGAAGCATCGGAATCTAACACTGGACTCACAGGAGAGGTTCAAATCATAGAAAGTTAGAATGTCAGTCCTCTTGTACTTAAGTTGGCATTGTGCCTTTCGTATTGAATTCGGATGCAATTTCTGTGTTTCATCGTCAATAAGAAGGTCCAAGGTATACAGTATACCTGAAGTGAAGCAACGGAATCTAAAACTGGAGTCACAGGAGAGGTTCAAATCATAGAAAGTTAGAGTGTCAGTCCTCTTGTACTTAAGTCGGCATTGTGCCTTTTGTATTAAATTCGGATGCAATATCTGTGTTTCATCGTCAATAAGATGGTCCAAGGGATACAGTAAACCTGAAGTGAAGCATCGGAATCTAAAACTGGACTCACTGGAGAGGTTCAAATCATAGAAAGTTAGAGTGTCAGTCCTCTTGTACTTAAGTCGGCATTGTGCCTTTTGTATTAAATTCGGATGCAATTTCTGTGCTTCATCGTCAATAATAAGGTCCAAGGGATACAGTAAACCTGAATTGAAGGATCACAATGTAAAACTGGACTCACAGGAGAGGTTCAAATCATATAAAGTTAGAGTTAAATTCCTCTTGCACTTAAGTCGGCATTGTGCCTTTAGAATTACATTCCGATGCAATTTCTGTTCTTCATCTTCAATAAGAAGGTCCCAGGAATACAGTAAACCTGAAGTGAAGCATCGGAATCTAAAACTGGCCTCACAGGAGAGGTTCAAATCTTAGCAAGTTACAGTGTCAGTCGTCTTGTACTTAAGTCGGCATTATGGATTTTGAATTTAATTCCGTTGCAATTTCTGTGTTTCATCGTCAATAAGAAGGTCCAAGGTATACAGTAAACTTGAAGTGAAGCATCGGAATCTAAAACTGGACTCACATTAGAGATTTAAATCATAGAAAGTTAGAGTGTCAGTCCTCTTGTACTTAAGTCGGCATTGTGCCTTTTGTATTAAATTCGGATGCAATTTTGTGCTTCATCGTCATTAAGAAGGTCCAAGGGATACAGTAAACCTGAATTGAAGCATCGCAATGTAAAACTGGACTCACTGGAGAGGTTCAAATCATAGAAAGTTAGAGTGTCAGTCCTCTCGTACTTAAGTCGGCATTGTGCCATTTGACTTTAATTCCGATGCACTTTCTGTGTTTCATCGTCAATAGGAAGGTCCCAGGGATACACTAAATCTGAAGTGAAGCATCGGAATCTAACACTGGACTCACAGGAGAGGGTCAAATCATAGATAGTTGGAGTGTCAGTCCTCCTGTACTTAAGTCGGCATTGTGCCTTTTGAATTTAATTCCGGTGCAATTTCTGTGTTTCATCGTCAATAAGAAGGTCCAAGGGATACAGTAAACCTGAAGTGAAGCATCGGAATCTAAAACTGGACTCACAGGAGAGGTCCAAATCATAGAAAATTAGAGTGTCAGTCCACTTCTACTTATGTCGGCATTGTGCCTTTAGAATTTAATTCCGATGCAATTTCTGTGCTTCATCATCAATAAGAAGGTAAAAGGGATAGAGTAAACCTGAAGTGAAGCATCGCAATCTAAAACTGGACTCACAGGAGAGGTTCAAATCATAGAAAGTTAGAGTGTCAGTCCTCGTGTACTTAAGTCGGCAATGTGCCTTTTTGAATTTAATTGCGATGCAATTTCTGTGCTTCTTCGTCAATAAGAAGGTTCATGGGATACACTAAACCTGAAGTGAAGCATCGGAATCTAAGACTGGACTCACAGGAGAGGTTCAAATCATAGCAAGTTACAGTGTCAGTCCTCTTGTACTTAAGTCGGCATTATGGATTTTGAATTTAATTCCGTTGCAATTTCTGTGTTTCATCGTCAATAAGAAGGTCCAAGGTATACAGTAAACTTGAAGTGAAGCATCGGAATCTAAAACTGGACTCACAGGAGAGATTTAAATCATAGAAAGTTAGAGTGTCAGTCCTCTTGTACATAAGTCGGCATTGTGCCTCTTGAATTTAATTCCGAAGCACTTTCTGTGCTTCATCGTCACAAAGAACGTCCAAGGTATACAGTAAACCTGAAGTGAAGCATCGGAATCTAAAACTGGACTCACAGGAGAGGTTGATATCATAAAAAGTTAGAGTTTCAGACCTCTTGTACTTAAGTCGGCATTATGCCTTTCGTATTAAATTCGGATGCAATTTCTGCGTTTCACCGTCAATAAGAAGGTCCAAGGTATACAGAATACCCAAAGTGAAGCAACGGAATCTAAAACTGGACTAATAGGAGAGGTTCAAATCACAGAAAGTTAGAGTGTCAGTCCTCTTGTACTTAAGTCGGCATTGTGCCTTTTGTATTAAATTCGGATGCAATTTCTGTGTTTCATCGTCAATAAGATGGTCCAAGGGATACAGTAAACCTGAAGTGAAGCATCGGAATCTAAAACTGGAGTCACAGGAGAGGGTCAAATCATAGAAAGTTAGAGTGTCAGTCCCCTTGTACTTAAGTCGGCATTGTGCCTTTTGAATATAATTCCGATGCAATTTCTGTGCATAATCGTCAATAAGAAGGTCCAAGGGATACAGTAAGCCTGAAGTGAAGCATCGGAATCTAAAAATGCACTCACAGGAGAGGTTCAAATCATAGAATGTTTGAGTGTCAGTCCTCTTGTACTTAAGTCGGCATTGTTCATTTTGTATTCAATTCGGATGCAATTTCTGTGTTTCCTCGTCATTAAGAAGGTCCAAGGGATACAGTAAACCTGAAATGAAGCATCGGAATCTAAAACTGGACTCACAGGAGAGGTTCAAATCATAGAAACTTAGAGTGTCAGTCCTCTTGTACTTATGTCGGCATTTTGCCTTTTGAATTTAATTCCGATGCAATTTCTGTGCTTCATGGTTAATAATAAGGTCCAAGGGATACAGTAAACCAGAAGTGAAGCATCGGAATCTAACACTTGACTCACAGGAGAGGATCAAATCATAGAAAGTTAGAGTGTCAGTCGTCTTGTACTTAAATCGGCATTGTGCCTTTTTATTAAATTCGGATGCAATTTCTGGGTTTCATCGTCAATAAGAATGTACAAGGTATACAGTAAACCTGAAGTGAAGTATCGGAATGTAAAACTGGACTCACAGGATAGGTTCAAATCATAGAAAACTTGAGTGTCAGTCCTCTTGTACTTAAGTCGGCATTGTGCTTTTTGAATTTTATTCCGATGCAATTTCTGTGCTTCATCGTCAATAACAAGGTCATAGTTATACAGTAAACCTGAAGTGAAGCATCAGAATTTAAACTGGACTCACAGGAGAGGTTCAAATCATAGAAAGTTAGAGTGTCAGTCCTCTTGTACTTAAGTCGGCATTGTGCCTTTTGAATTTAATTCCGATGCAATTTCTGTGTTTCATCGTCAATAAGAAGGTCCAAGGGATACAGTAAACCTGAAGTGAAGCATCGGATCCTAACACTGGACTCACAGGAGAGGTTCTAATCATAGAAAGTTAGAATGTCAGTCCTCTTGTACTTAAGTCGGCATTGTGCCTTTCGTATTAAATTCGGATGCAATTTCTGTGTTTCATCGTCAATAAGAATGTCCAAGGTATACAGTATACCTGAAGTGAAGCAACGGAATCTAAAACTGGAGTCACAGGAGAGGTTCAAATCATAGAAAGTTAGAGTGTCAGTCCTCTTGTACTTAAGTCGGCATTGTGCCTTTTGTATTAAATTCGGATGCAATATCTGTGTTTCATCGTCAATAAGATGGTCCAAGGGATACGGTAAACCTGAAGTGAAGCATCGGAATCTAACACTGGACTCACTGGAGAGGTTCAAATCATAGAAAGTTAGAGTGTCAGTCCTCTTGTACTTAAGTCGGCATTGTGCCTTTTGTATTAAATTCGGATGCAATTTCTGTGCTTCATCGTCAATAAGAAGGTCCAAGGGATACAGTAAACCTGAAATGAAGCATCGCAATGTAAAACTGGACTCACAGGAGAGGTCCAAATCATAGAAAGTTAGAGTGTCAGTCCTCTCGTACTTAAGTCGGCATTGTGCCGTTTGAATTTAATTCCGATGCACTTTCTGTGTTTCATCGTCAATAGGAAGGTCCAAGGGATACAGTAAATCTGAAGTAAAGCATCGGAATCTAAAACTGGACTCACAGGAGTGGTTCAAATCATAGATAGTTAGAGTGTCAGTCCTCCTGTACTTAAGTCGGCATTGTGCCTTTTGAATTTAATTCCGGTGCAATTTCTGTGTTTCATCGTCAATAAGAAGGTCCAAGGGATACAGTAAACCTGAAGTGAAGCATCGGAATCTAAAACTGGACTCACAGGAGAGGTCCAAATCATAGAAAATTAGAGTGTCAGTCCACTTCTACTTATGTCGGCATTGTGCCTTTAGAATTTAATTCCGATGCAATTTCTGTGCTTCATCATCAATAAGAAGGTAAAAGGGATAGAGTAAACCTGAAGTGAAGCATCGCAATCTAAAACTGGACTCACAGGAGAGGTTCAAATCATAGAAAGTTAGAGTGTCAGTCCTCTTGTACTTAAGTCGGCAATGTGCCTTTTTGAATTTAATTGCGATGCAATTTCTGTGCTTCATCGTCAATAAGAAGGTCCATGGGATACACTACACCTGAAGTGAAGCATCGGAATCTAAGACTGGCCTCGCAGGAGAGGTTCAAATCATAGCAAGTTACAGTGTCAGTCCTCTTGTACTTAAGTCGGCATTATGGATTTTGAATTTAATTCCGATGCAATTTCTGTGTTTCATCGTCAATAAGAAGGTCCAAGGTATACAGTAGACTTGAAGTGAAGCATCGGAATCTAAAACTGGACTCACAGGAGAGATTTAAATCATAGAAAGTTAGAGTGTCAGTCCTCTTGTACATAAGTCGGCATTGTGCCTCTTGAATTTAATTCCGAAGAACTTTCTGTGCTTCATCGTCAATAAGAACGTCCAAGGTATACAGTAAACCTGAAGTGAAGCATCGGAATCTAAAACTGGACTCGCAGGAGAGGGTCAAATCATAGAAAGTTAGAGTTTCAGACCTCTTTAACTTAAGTCGGCATTGTGCCTTTTGAATTTAATTCCGATGCAATTTCTGTGTTTCATCGTCAATAATAAGGTCCAAGGTATACAGTAACTCTGAAGTGAAGCATCGGAATCTAAAACTGGACTCACAGAAGAGGTTCAAATCATAGAAATTTAGAGTGTCAGTCCTCTTGTATTTAAGCCGGCATTGTGCCTTTTGAATTTAATTCCGATGCAATTTCTGCGTTTCATCGTCAATAAGATGGTCCAAGGGATACAGTAAACCTGAAGAGAAGCATCGGAATCAAAAACTGGACCCACAGGAAAGGTTCAAATCATAGAAAGTTAGAGTGTCAGTCCTCTTGTGCTTTAAGTCGGCATAGTACCTTTTGTATTAAATTCGGATGCAATTTCTGTGTCTCATCGTCAATAAGAAGGTTCAAGGCATACAAAAAACCTGAAGTGAAGCATCGGATTCTAAAACTGGACTCACAGGAGAGGTTCAAATCATAGAAAGTTTGAGCGTCTGACATCTTGTACTTAAGTCGGCATTGTGCCTTTTAAATTTCATTCCGATGCAATTTCTGTGCTTCATCGTCAATAAGAGGGTCGATGGTATACACTAAACCTGAAGTGTAGCATCGGAATCTAAAACTGGAATCACAGGAGAGGTTCAAATCACAGAGAGTTAGAGTGTCCGTTCTCTTGTACTTAAGTCGGCATTGTGCCTTTTGAATTTAATTCCGATGCAATTTCTGTGTTTCATCGTCAATAAGAAGGTCCAAGGTATACAGTAAACTTGAAGTGAAGCATTGGAATCTAAAACTGGACTCACAGGAGAGATTCAAATCATAGAAAGTTTGAGTGTCAGTCCTCTTGTACTTATGTCAGCATTGTGCCTTTTGTATTAAATCCAGATGCAATTTCTGTGTTTCATCGTCTTTAAGAAGGTCCACGGCATACAGTAAACCTGAACTGAAGCATCGGATTCTAAAACTGGACTCACAGGAGAGGTTCAAATCATAGAAAGTTAGAGTGTCAGTCCTGTTGTACTTAAGTCGGCATTGTGCCTTTTGAATGTAATTCCGATGCAATTTCTGTGTTTCATCGTCAATAAGAAGGTCAAAGGTATACAGTAAACCTAACGTGAAGCATCGTAATCTAAAATTGGACTCACAGGACAGGTTCAAATCATAGAAATTTAGAGTGTCAGTCCTCTTGTATTTAAGGCGGCATTGTGCCTTTTGAATTTGATTCCGATGCAATTTCTGTGTCTCATCGTCAATAAGAAGGTCCAATCGATACAGTAAACCTGAAGTGAAGCATCGGAATCTAAAAGTGGACTCACAGGAGAGGTTCAAATCATAGAATGTTATTGTGTCAGTCCTCTTGTACTTAAGTCGGCATTGTGCCTTTTGAATTTGATTATGATGCAATTTCTGTGTTTCATCGTCAATAAGAAGGTCCAATTCATACAGTAAACCTGAAGTGAAGCATCGGATTCTAAAACTGGACTCGCAGGAAAGGTTCAAATCATACAAAGTTAGAGCGACTGTCATCTTGTACTTAAGTCGGCATTGTGCCTTATGAATTTCATTCCGATGCAATTTCTGTGCTTCATCGTCCATAAGAAGGTCCATGGTATACAGTAAACCTGAAGTGAAGCATCGGAATCTAAAACTGGACACACAGGAGAGGTCCAAATCATAGAAAATTAGAGTGTCAGTCCACTTCTACTTATGTCGGCATTGTGCCTTTAGAATTTAATTCCGATGCAATTTCTGTGCTTCATCATCAATAAGAAGGTAAAAGGGATAGAGTAAACCTGAAGTGAAGCATCGCAATCTAAAACTGGACTCACAGGAGAGGTTCAAATCATAGAAAGTTAGAGTGTCAGTCCTCTTGTACTTAAGTCGGCAATGTGCCTTTTTGAATTTAATTGCGATGCAATTTCTGTGCTTCATCGTCAATAAGAAGGTCCATGGGATACACTAAACCTGAAGTGAAGCATCGGAATCTAAGACTGGACTCGCAGGAGAGGTTCAAATCATAGCAAGTTACAGTGTCAGTCCTCTTGTACTTAAGTCGGCATTATGGATTTTGAATTTAATTCCGATGCAAATTCTGTGTTTCATCGTCAACAAGAAGGTCCAAGGTATACAGTAGACTTGAAGTGAAGCATCGGAATCTAATACTGGACTCACAGGAGAGATTTAAATCATAGAAAGTTAGAGTGTCTGTCCTCTTGTACATAAGTCGTCATTGTGCCTCTTGAATTTAATTCCGAAGCACTTTCTGTGCTTCATCGTCAATAAGATCGTCCAAGGTATACAGTAAACCTGAAGTGAAGCATCGGAATCTAAAACTGGACTCACAGGAGAGGTTCAAATCATAGAAAGTTAGAGTTTCAGACCTCTTTAACTTAAGTCGGCATTGTGCCTTTTGAATTTTATTCCGATGCAATTTCTGTGTTTCATCGTCAATAATAAGGTCCAAGGTATACAGTAACTCTGAAGTGAAACATCGGAATCTAAAACTGGACTCACAGAAGAGGTTCAAATCATAGAAATTTAGAGTGTCAGTCCTCTTGTATTTAAGTCGGCATTGTGCCTTTTGAATTTAATTCCGATGCAATTTCTGTGTTTCATCGTCAATAAGAAGGTCCAAGGGATACAGTAAACCTGAAGAGAAGCATCGGAATCAAAAACTGGACCCACAGGAGAGGTTCAAATCATAGAAAGTTAGAGTGTCAGTCCTCTTGTGTTTTAAGTCGGCATAATACCTTTTGTATTAAATTTGGATGCAATTTCTGTGTCTCATCGTCAATAAGAAGGTCCAAGGCATACAAAAAACCTGAAGTGAAGCATCGGATTCTAAAACTGGACTCACAGGAGAGGTTCAAATCATAGAAAGTTTGAGTGTCTGACATCTTGTACTTAAGTCGGCATTGTGCCTTTTGAATTACATTCCGATGCAATTTCTGTGCTTCATCGTCAATAAGAGGGTCGATGGTATACACTAAACCTGAAGTGTAGCATCGGAATCTAAAACTGGAATCACAGGAGAGGTTCAAATCATAGAAAGTTAGAGTGTCCGTTCTCTTGTACTTAAGTCGGCATTGTGCCTTTTGAATTTAATTCCGATGCAATTTCTGTGTTTCATCGTCAATAAGAAGGTCCAAGGTATACAGTAAACCTGAAGTGAAGCATCGGAATCTAAAACTGGACTCACAGGAGAGGTTCAAATCGTAGACAGTTAGAGAGTCAGTCCTCTTTAACTTACGTCGGCATTGTGCCTTTTGAAATTAATTCCGATGCAATTTCTGTGTTTCATCGTCATTAAGAATGTCCAAGGTATACAGCGAACCTGATGTAAAGCATCGGAATCTAAAACTGGACTCACAGGAGAGGCTCAAATCATAGAAAGTTAGAGTGTCAGTCCTCTTGTACTTAAGTCGGCATTGTGCCTTTTGAATTTAATTATGATGCAATTTCTGTGATTCATCGTCAGTAAGAAGGTCCAAGGTATACAGTACACCTGAAGTGAAGCATCGGAATCTTAAACTGGACTCACAGGAGAGGTTCAAATCATAGAAATTTAGAGTGTCAGTCCCCTTGTATTTAAGTCGGCATTGTACCTTTTGAATTTAATTCCGATGCAATTTCTGTGTTTCATCGTCAATAAGAAGGTCCAAGGTATACAGTAAACCTGAAGTGATGCATCGGAATCTAGAACTGGACTCACAGGAGAGGTTAAAATCATATAAATTTAGAGTGTCTGTCCTCTTGTACTTAAGTCGGCATTGTGCCTTATGAATTTCATTCCGATGCAATTTCTGTGCTTCATCGTCAATACGAAGGTCCATGGTGTACACTAAACCTGAAGTGTAGCATCGGCATCTAAAACTGGACCTACAGGAGAGGCTCAAATAATAGAAAGTTAGAGTGCAAGTCCTCTTGTACTTAAGCCGGCATCGTGCCTTTTGAATTTAATTCCGATGCAATTTCTGTGTTTCATCGTCAATAAGAAGGTCCAAGATACACAGTAAAAATGAAGTCAAGCATCGGAATCTAAAACTGGACTCACAGGAGAGGTTCAAATCGAAGAACGTTAGAGTGTCAGTTATTTTGTACTTAAGTCGTCATTGTGCCTTTTGTATCACATTCGGATGCAATATCTGTGTTTCATCGCCAATAAGAAGGCCAAGGGATACAGTAAACCTGAAGTGAAGCATCGAAATCCAAAACTGGACTCACAGGAGAGTTTGAAATCATAGAAAGTTAGAGCGTCAGTCCTCTTGTACTTACGTCGGCATTGTGCCTTTTGTATTAAATTCGGATGAAATTTCTGTGTTTCATCGTCAATAAGAAGGTTTAAAGGATACAGTAAACCTGAAGTGAAGAATCGGAATCAAAAACTGGACTCACAGGAGAGGTTCAAATCATAGAAAGTTAGAGGGTCAGTCCTCTTGTACTTAAGTCGGCATTGTGCCTTTTGAATTCAATTCCGATGCAATTTCAGTGCTTCATCGACAAAATGAAGGTCCAAGGGATACAGTAAACCTGAAGTGAAGCATCGGAATCTAAAACTGGACCCACAGGAAAGGTTCAAATCATAGAAAGTTAGAGTGCCAGTCCTCTTGTACTTAAGCCGGCATTGTGCCTTTTGAATTTCATTATGATGCAATTTCTCTGTTTCATCGTCAATAAGAAGGTCCAAGGGATACAGTAAACCTGAAGTGAAGCATCGTAATCTTAAACTGGACTCACAGGAGAGGTTCAAATCATAGAAATTTAGAGTGTCAGTCCTCTTGTATTTAAGGCGGCATTGTGCCTTTTGAATTTAATTCAGATGAAATTACCGTGTCTCATCGTCAATAGGAAGGTCCAAGGGATACAGTAATTCTGAAGTGAAGCATCGGAATCTAAAACTGGACTCACAGGAGAGGTTCAAATCATAGACAGTTAGAGTGGCAGTCTTCTTTAAATTAAGTCGGCATTGTACCTTTTGAATATAATTCCGATGCAATTTGTGTGTTTCATCGTCAATAACAATGTCCAAGGTATACAGTGAACCTGAAGTGAAGCATCGGAATCTAAAACTGGACTCACAGGAGAGGTACAAATCATAGAAAGTTAGAGTGTCAGTCCTCTTGTACTTAAGTCGGCATTGTGCCTTTTGAATGTAATTCCAATGCAATTTCTGTGTTTCATCGTCAATAAGAAGGTCCAAAGTATACAGTAAACCTAAGGTAAGGCATCGGAATCTAAAACCGGACTCACAGGAGAGGTTCAAATCATAGAAATTTACAGTGTCAGTCCTCTTGTATTCAAGGCGGCATTGTGCCTTTTGAATTAAATTCCGATGCAATTTCTGTGTCTCATCGTCAATAAGAAGGTCCAAGGGATACAGTAAACCTGAGGTGAAGCACCGGAATCTAAAAGTGGACTCACAGGAGAGGTTCAAATCATAGAATGTTAGAGTGTCAGTCCTCTTGTACTTAAGACGGCATTGTGCCTTTTGAATTTAATTCCGATGCAATTTCTGTGTTTCATCGTCTATAAGAAGGTCCAAGATACACAGTAAAAATGAAGAGAAGCATCGGAATCTAAAACTGGACTCACAGGAGAGGTTCAAATCATAGAAAGTTAGAGTGTCAGTCCTTTTGTACTTAAGTCGTCATTGTGCCTTTTGTATTACATTCGGATGCAATTTCTGTGTTTCATCGCCAATAAGAAGGTCCAAGAGATACAGTAAACCTGAAGTGAAGCATCGAAATCCAAAACTGGACTAACAGGAGAGTTTCAAATCATAGAAAGTTATAGTGTCGGTCCTCCTCTACTTATGTCAGCATTGTGCCTTTTGTATTAAATTCGGATGAGATTTCTGTGTTTCATCGTCAATAAGAAGGTTTAAAGGATACAGTAAACCTAAAGTGAAGCATCGGAATCAAAAACTGGACTCACAGGAGAGGTTCAAATCATTGAAAGTTAGAGGGTCAGTCCTCTTGTAGTTAAGTCGGCATTGTGCCTTTTGTATTAAATTCGGATGCTATTTCTGTTTCATCGTCAATAAGAAGGTCCACTTCATACAGTAAACCTGAAGTGAAGCTTCGGATTCTAAAACTGGACTCGCAGGAGATGTTCAAATCATACAAAAGTTAGAGTGTCTGTCATCTTGTACTTAAGTCATCATTGTGCCATTTGAAAATCATTCCGATGCAATTTCTGTGCTTCATCGTCAATAAGAATGTCCATGGTATACCCTAAACCTGAAGTGTAGCAGCGGAATCTAAAACTGGACTCACAGGAAAGGTTCAAATCATAGAAAGTTAGGGTGTCCGTTCCCTTGTACTTAAGTCGGCATTGTACCTTTTGAATTTAATTATGATGCAATTTCTCTGTTTCATCGTCAATAAGAAGGTCCGAGGGATACAGTAAACCTGAAGTGAAGCATCGGAATCTAAAACTGGACTCACAGGAGAGGTTCGAAACATAGAAAGTTAGAGTGTTAGTCCTCTTGTACTTAAGTCGGCATTGAGCCATTTGTATTAAATTCGGATGCAATTTCTGTGTTTCAACGTCAATAAGAAGGTCCAAGGCATACAGTAAACCTGAAGTGAAGCATCGGATTCTAAAACTGGACTCACAGGAGAGGTTCAAATCAAAGAAAGTTAGAGTGTCCGTCCTCTTGTACTTAAGTCGGCATTGTGCCTTTTGAAATTAATTCCGATGCAGTTTCTGTGTTTCATCGTCAATAAGAAGGTCCAAGGTATACAGTAGACTTGAAATGAAGCATCGGAATCTAAAACTGGACTCACAGGATATATTCAAATCATGGAAAGATAGAGTGTCAGTCCTCTTGTACTTAAGTCGGCATTGTGCCTTTTGAATTTAATTCCGAAGCACTTTCTGTGCTTCATCGTCAATAAGAAGGTCCAAGGTATACAGTAAACCTGAAGTGAAGCATCGGAATCTAAAACTGGACTCACAGGAGAGGTTCAGATCGTAGACAGTTAGAGAGTCAGTCCTCTTTAACTTAGGTCGGCATTGTGCCTTTTGAAATTCATTCCGATGCAATTTCTGTGTTTCATCGTCAATAAGAATGTCCAAGGTACACAGCGAACCTGATGTAAAGCATCGGAAGCTAAAACTGGACTCACAGGAGAGGCTCAAATCATAGAAAGTTAGAGTGTCAGTCCTCTTGTACTTAAGTCGGCATTGTGCCTTTTGAATTTAATTATGATGCAATTTCTGTGATTCATCGTCAGTAAGAAGGTCCAAGGTATACAGTACACCTGAAGTGAAGCATCGGAATCTTAAACTGGACTCACAGGAGAGGTTCAAATCATAGAAATTTAGAGTGTCGGTCCCCTTGTATTTAAGTCGGCATTGTACCTTTTGAATTTAATTCCGATGCAATTTCTGTGTTTCATCGTCAATAAGAAGGTCCAAGGTATACAGTAAACCTGAAGTGAAGCATCGGAATCTAAAACTGGACTCACAGGAGAGGTTCAAATCATATAAATTTAGAGTGTCAGTCCTCTTGTACTTAAGTCGGCATTGTGCCTTTTGTATTAAATTCGGATGCTATTTCTGTTTCATCGTCAATAAGAAGTTCCAATTCATACAGTAAACTTGAAGTGAAGCATCGGATTCTAAAAGTGGACTCGCAGGAGAGGTTCAAATCATACAAAGTTAGAGCGTCTGTCATGTTGTACTTAAGTCGGCATTGTGCCTTATGAATTTCATTCCGATGCAATTTCTGTGCTTCATCGTCAATACGAAGGTCCATGGTGTACACTAAACCTGAAGTGTAGCATCGGCATCTAAAACTGGACCTACAGGAGAGGCTCAAATAATAGAAAGTTAGAGTGCAAGTCCTCTTGTACTTAAGCCGGCATTGTGCCTTTTGAATTTAATTCCGATGCAATTTCTGTGTTTCATCGTCAATAAGAAGGTCCAAGGGATACAGTAAACCTGAAGTGAAGCATCGTAATCTTAAACTGGACTCACAGGAGAGGTTCGAAACATAGAAAGTTAGAGTGTCAGTCCTCTTGTACTTAAGTCGGCATTGAGCCATTTGTATTAATTTCGGATGCAATTTCTGTGTTTCATCGTCAATAAGAAGGTCCAAGGCATACAGTAAACCCAAAGTGAAGCATCGGATTCTAAAACTGGACTCACAGGAGAACTTCAAATCATAGAATGTTAGAGCGTCAGTCATCTTGTAATTAAGTCGGCATTGTGCCTTTTGAATTTCATTCCGATGCAATTTCTTTGCTTCATCGTCAATAAGAAGGTCCATGGTATACAGTAAACCTGAAGTGTAGACTCGGAATCTAAAACATGGCTCATAGGAGAGGTTCAAATCAAAGATAGTTAGAGTGTCCGTCCTCGTGTACTTAAGTCGGCATTGTGTCTTTTGAATTTTATTCCAATGCAGTTTCTGCGTTTCATCGTCAATAAGAAGGTCCAAGGTATACAGTTAACATGAAATGATGCATCGGAATCTAAAACTGGACTCACAGGAGATATTGAAATCATTGAAAGTTAGAGTGTCAGTCCTCTTGTACTTAAGTCGGCATTGTGCCTTTTGAATTTAATTCCGAAGCACTTTCTGTGCTTCATCGTCAATACGAAGGTCCAAGGTATACAGTAAACCTGAAGTGAAGCATCGGAATCTAAAACTGGACTCACAGGAGAGGTTCAAATCGTAGACAGTTAGAGAGTCAGTCCTCTTCAACTTACGTCGGCATTGTGCCGTTTGAATTTAATTCCGATGCAATTTCTGAGTTTCATCGTCAATAAGAACGTCCAAGGTATATAGCGAACCTCAACTGAAGCGTCGGAATCTAAAACTGAACTCACAGGAGAGGTTCAAATCATAGAAAGTTAGGGTGTCAGTCCTCTTGTACTTATGTCGGCATTGTGACTTTTGAATTTAATTATGATGCAATTTCTGTGATTCATCGTCAAAAAGATGGTCCAAGGGATACAGCAAACCTGAAGTGAAGCATCGGAATCTAAAACTGGACCCACAGGAGAGTTTCAAATCATACAAAGTGAGAGTGTCAGTCCTCTTGTACTTGAGTCGGCATTGTGCCTTTTGTATTAAATTCGGATGCAATATCTGTGTTTCATCGTCAATAAGAAGGTCCAAGGGATACAGTAAACCTGAAGTGAAGCATCGGAATCTAACACTGGACTCACAGGAGAGGTTCAAATCATACAAAGTGAGAGTGTCAGTCCTCTTGTACTTGAGTCGGCATTGTGCCTTTTGTATTAAATTCGGATGCAATTTCTGTGTTTCATCGTCAATAAGAAGTTCCAAGGGATACAGTAAACCTGAAGTGAAGCATCAGAATCTAAAACTGGACTCACAGGAGATATTCAAATCATTGAAAGTTAGAGTGTCAGTCCTCTTGTACTTAAGTCGGCATTGTGCCTTTTGAATTTAATTCCGAAGCACTTTCTGTGCTTCATCGTCAATACGAAGGTCCAAGGTATACAGTAAACCTGAAGTGAAGCATCGGAATCTAAAACTGGACTCACAGGAGAGGTTCAAATCGTAGACAGTTAGAGAGTCAGTCCTCTTCAACTTACGTCGGCATTGTGCCGTTTGAATTTAATTCCGATGCAATTTCTGAGTTTCATCGTTAATAAGAACGTCCAAGGTATATAGCGAACCTCAACTGAAGCGTCGGAATCTATAACTGAACTCACAGGAGAGGTTCAAATCATAGAAAGTTAGAGTGTCAGTCCTCTTGTACTTAAGTCGGCATTGTGACTTTTGAATTTAATTATGATAGAATTTCTGTGATTCATCGTCAAAAAGATGGTCCAAGGGATACAGCAAACCTGAAGTGAAGCATCGGAATCTAAAACTGGACCCACAGGAGAGTTTCAAATCATACAAAGTGAGAGTGTCAGTCCTCTTGTACTTGAGTCGGCATTGTGCCTTTTGTATTAAATTCGGATGCAATATCTGTGTTTCATCGTCAATAAGAGGGTCCAAGGGATACAGTAAACCTGAAGTGAAGCATCGGAATCTAACACTGGACTCACAGGAGAGGTTCAAATCATACAAAGTGAGAGTGTCAGTCCTCTTGTACTTGAGTCGGCATTGTGCCTTTTGTATTAAATTTGGATGCAATTTCTGTGTTTCATCGTCAATAAGAAGTTCCAAGGGATACAGTAAACCTGAAGTGAAGCATCAGAATCTAAAACTGGCCTCACAGGTGAGGTTCGAATCATAGAAAGTTGGAGTGTCATTCCTCTTGTACTTAAGTCGGCATTGTGCCTTTTGTATAAAATTCGGATGCAATTTCTGTGTTTCATCGTCAACAAGAAGGTCCAAGGGATACAGTAAACCTGAAGTGAAGCACCGGAATCTAAAACTGGACCCACAGGAGAGTTACAAATCGTAAAATGTTTGAGTGTCAGTCCTCTTGTACTTATGTCGGCATTCTGCCTTTTGAATTTAATTCCGATGCAATTTCTGTGCTTCATCGTCAAAAAGATGGTCCAAGGGATACAGCAAACCTGAAGTGAAGCATCGGAATCTAAAACTGGACCCACAGGAGAGTTTCATATCATAGAAAGTTAGAGTGTCAGTCCTCTTGTACCTAAGTCGGCATTATGCCTTTTGTATGAAAATCGGATGCAATTTCTGTGTTTCATCGTGAATAAGAAGGTCCAAGGGATACAGTAAGCCTGAAGTGAAGCATCGGTGTCTAAAACTGGACTCACAGGAGAAGTTCAAATGAAAGATAGTTATAGAGTTAGGCCTCTTGTACTTAATTTGGCACTGTGCATTTTGAATTTCATTCCGATGCAATTTCTGTGCATCATCGTCAATAAGAAGGTCCATGGTATACAGTAAACCTGAAGTGTAGCATCGGCATCTAAAACTGGACCCACAGGAGGGGTTCAAATCATAGAAGGTTAGAGTGCCAGTCCTCTTGTACTTAATTCGGCATTGTGCCTTTTGAAATTAATTCCGACGCAATTTCTGTGTTTCATAGTCAATTAGAAGGTCCAAGGTATACAGTAAACCTGAAGTGAAGCATCGGAATCTAAAACGGGACTCACAGGAGGGGTTCAAATCATAGAATGTTAGAGTGTCAGTCCTCTTGTACTTAAATCGGCATTGTGCCTTTTGTATTAAATTCTGATGCAATTTGTGTGTTTCATCGTCAATAAGAAGGTCCAAGGGATACAGTAAACCTGAAGTGAAGCATCGGAATCTAAAACTGGACCCACAGGAGAGTTTCAAATCATAGAAAGTTAGAGTGTCAGTCCTCTTGTACGTAAGTCGGCATTCAGCCTTTTGAATTTAATTCCGATGCAATTTCTGTGCTTCATCGTCATAAAGAAAGTCCAAGGGATACAGTAAACCTTAAGTGAAGCATCGGAATCTAAAACTGGACTCACAGGAGAGGTTCAAATCATAGAATGTTAGAGTGTCAGTCCTCTTGTACTTAAATCGGCATTGTGCCTTTTGTATTAAATTCTGATGCAATTTGTGTGTTTCATCGTCAATAAGAAGGTCCAAGGGATACAGTAAACCTGAAGTGAAGCATCGGAATCTAAAACTGGACCCACAGGAGAGTTTTAAATCATAGAAAGTTAGAGTGTCAGTCCTCTTGTACGTAAGTCGGCATTCAGCCTTTTCAAGTTAATTCCGATGCAATTTCTGTGCTTCATCGTCATAAAGAAGGTCCAAGGGATACAGTAAACCTTAAGTGAAGCATCGGAATCTAAAACTGGACTCACAGGAGAGGTTCAAATCATAGAAAGTTAGAGTTCCATTCCTCTTGTACTTAAGTCGGCATTATGCCTTTTGTATTAAATTCGGATGCAATTTCTGTGTTTCATCGGCAATAAGAAGGTCCAAGGGATACAGTAAACCTGAATTGAAGCATCGGAATCTAAAACTGGACTCACAGGAGAGGTTCAAATCATAGAAAGTTAGAGTGTCAGTCCTCTTATACTTAAGTCGGCATTGTGCCTTTTGAATTTAATTCCGATGCAATTTCTGTGTCTCATCGTCAATTAGAAGGTCCAAGGGATACAGTAACCTTGAAGTGAAGCATCGGAATCTAAAACTCGACTCACAGGAGACGTTCAAATCATAGAGAGTTAGTCCTCTTGTACGTACTTAAATCGGCATTGTGCATTTTGAATTTCATTCCGATGCAATTTCTGTGCTTCATCGCCAATTAGAAGTTCCATGGTATACAGTAAAACTGAAGTGTAGCATCGGAATCAAAAACTGGACTCACAGGAGAGGTTCAAATCAAAGAAAGTTAGAGTGTCCGTCCTATTGTACTTAAGTTGGCCTTGTGCCTTTTGAATGTAGTTCCGATGCGATTTCTGAGTGTCATCGACAATAAGAAGGTCCAAGGTATACAGTAAACTTGAAGTGAAGCATCGAAATTTAAAACTGGACTCACAGGAGTGATTCAAATCATAGAAAGGTAGAGTGCCAGTCCTCTTGTAATTAAGTCGGCATTGTGCCTTTTGAATTTAATTCCAATGGAATTTCTGTACTTCTTCGCCAATAAGAAGGTCCACTGTATAAAGTAAACCCGAAGTGTAGCATCGGCATCTAAAACTGGACCCACAGGAGAGGTTTAAATCATAGAAACTTAGATTGCCAGTCCTCTTGTACTTAATTCGGCATTGTGCCTTTTGAATTTAATTCCGATGCAATATCTGTGTTTCATCGTCAATTAGAAGGTCCAAGGTATACAGTAAACCTGAAGTGAAGCATCGGAATCTAAAACTGGACTCACAGGAGAGGTTCAAATCATAGAAAGTTAGAGTGTCAGTCCTCTTGTACTTAAGTCGGCATTGTGCCTTTTGTATTAAATTCGGATGCAATTTCTGTGTTTCATCGTCAATAAGAAGGTCCAAGGGATACAGTAAACCTGAAGTGAAGCATCGGAATCTAAAACTGGACCCACAGGAGAGTTTCAAATCATAGAAAGTTAGAGTGTCAGTCCTCTTGTACGTAAGTCGGCATTCAGCCTTTTGAAGTTAATTCCGATGCAATTTCTGTGCTTCATCGTCATAAAGAAGGTCCAAGGGATACAGTAAACCTTAAGTGAAGCATCGGAATCTAAAACTGGACTCAAAGGAGAGGTTCAAATCATAGAAAGTTAGAGTTCCATTCCTCTTGTACTTAAGTCGGCATTATGCCTTTTGTATTAAATTCGGATGCAATTTCTTTGTTTCATCGGCAATAAGAAGGTCCAAGGGATACAGTAAACCTGAATTGAAGCATCGGAATCTAAAACTGGACTCACAGGAGAGGTTCAAATCATAGAAAGTTAGAGTGTCAGTCCTCTTATACTTAAGTCGGCATTGTGCCTTTTGAATTTAATTCCGATGCAATTTCTGTGTCTCATCGTCAATTAGAAGGTCCAAGGGATACAGTAACCTTGAAGTGAAGCATCGGAATCTAAAACTCGACTCACAGGAGACGTTCAAATCATAGAGAGTTAGAGAGTTAGTCCTGTTGTACGAGGGTTATTCTAAAAGTAAGGTCCGATTTGCCGTAACTCTTGAAATTTGGCGCCAATGACAAAACACGCATGCGCGCCGACTCCCGGCAAGCCTTGCGCGTCAAACGCCGCCATTCGCTTTGTTACTGTTGCTGAGTGTAGTTCACAGTGTCACTTTACAATGTTTAAGACAATTGATCAGCCCGCCGATTGTGAAGTAAGGGCAGTGATACGGTTTTTGTCTGCAAGAAACAATTCAGCGGCGGAAATCCATCGGCAGATTACTGAAGTGTACGGTCCTAACATAATGAGCGACAGTAAAGTGCGCAAGTGGGTGCGAGCTTTTAATGAAGGACGGGATAATGTGCACGATGAACCACGGTGTGGCCGACTATCAGTGATTTCAGACGATTTGGTCAATGCGGTTGACAAAAAAATTCGTGAAGATCGCCGATTCACTATTACAGACGTAGACATGCATTTTCCGAATGTGAGTAGAACAACTTTGTACAGAATTGTGTCTGAACATTTGAAGTTTCACAAATTGTGTGCCCGTTGGGTTCCCAGGCTGCTTACTGAGCCCCAACGAATGAAAAGAATGGCTTTTGCTTTTGATTTTTTGGAGCGATATCATAAGGAAGGTGACAGTCTTTTAGACAATGTTGTCACAGGGGATGAGACATGGGTTTCTCACATCACTCCAGAGTCTAAACGTCAGTCAATGCAATGGCGTCACACGTCATCGCCAGTCAAGGTCAAGGCAAAGCAGACAATCTCAACACGTAAGGTTATGGCGACTGTGTTCTGGGATAGACGTGGAGTATTGTTAGTCGACTTTATGGAGAGAGGAACAACGATTAATAAACCCGCCTACTGCGCTACCCTGACTAAACTTCGACGTGCAATCCAGAATAAGCGACGTGGTCTTTTGTCGTCTGGAATCTTGTTGTTGCATGACAATGCCAGACCCCACACTGCAAATGAAACGCAAACTCTGATCAAGAAATTTGGATGGGAACAGATGGACCAACCTCCTTACAGTCCGGACCTGGCGCCAAGTGATTTCCACCTGTTCCGTTACTTAAAGGAGTTTCTCGGCGGCAAGCGCTTCGACACAGATGATGAAGTGAAAGAAGCAGTTAAGGACTGGTTATCGTCACTGGCGGCCGATTTCTATAACATGGGCATTCAAAAGCTTGTTGAACGATGTGACAAATGTTTAAATAAGTATGGAAGTTATGTAGAAAAATAGATTAAGATGTAAGGAATGTAAATAAAACAATTGTTTTGAAAAAACATTTTAGTTTTGATTTTTTTTTTATAACCGGACCTTACTTTTGGAATAACCCTCGTACTTAAATCGGCATTGTGCCTTCTAAATTTCATTCCGATGCAATTTCTGTGCTTCATCGCCATTTAGAAGGTCCATGGTATACGGTAAAACTGAAGTGTAGCATCGGAATCAAAAACTGGACTCACTGGAGAGGTTCAAATCAGAGAAAGTTAGAGTGTCAGTCCTCCTGTACGTAAGTCGGCATTCTGCCTTTTGCATTAAATTCGGATGCAATTTCTGTGTTTCATCGTCAATAAGAAGGTCCAAGAGATACAGTAAACCTGAAGTGAAGCATCGGAATCTAAAACTGGACCCACAGGAGAGTTTCAAATCATAGAAAGTTAGAGTGTCAGTCCTCTTGTACGTAAGTCGGCATTCTGCCTTTTGAATTTATTTCCGATGTAATTTCTGTGCTTCATCGTCAAAAAGAAGGTCCAAGTGATACAGTAAATCTGTAGTGAAGCATCGGAATCTAAAACTGGACTCACAGGAGAGGTTCAAATCATAGAAAGTTAGAGTTTCATTCCTATTATACTTAAGTCGGCATTATGCCTTTTGTATTAAATTCGGATGCAATTTCTGTGTTTAATCGGCAATAAGAAAGGTCCAAGGTATGCAGTAAACCTGAAGTGAAGCATCGGAATCTAAAACTGGACTCACAGGAGAGGTTCAAATCATAGAAAGTTAGAGTGTCAGTCCTCTTATACTTAAGTCGGCGTTGTGCCTTTTGAATTTAATTCCGATGCAATTTCTGTGTCTGATCGTCAATTAGAAGGTCCAAGGGATACAGTAAACCTGAAGTGAAGCATCGGAATCTAAAACTGGACTCACCGGAGAGGTTCAAATCATTGAATATTAGAGTGTCAGTACTCTTGTACTTAAGTTGGCCTTGTGCCTCTTGAAAGTAGTTCCGATGCAATTTCTGTGTGTCATCGACAATAAGAAGTTCCAAGGTATACGAGGTACAAATCATAGAAAGTTAGAGTGTCAGTCCTCTTATACTTAAGTCGGCATTGTGCCTTTTGAATTTAATTCCGATGCAATTTCTGTGTCTCATCGTCGATAAGAAGTTCCAAGGTATACAGTAAACCTGAGGTAAAGCATCAAAATCTAAAATTGGACTCACAGGAGCGGTTCAAATCATAGAATGTTAGAGTGTCAGACCTCTTGTACTTAAGTCGGCATTGTGCCTTTTGTATTAAATTCGGATGCAATTTCTGTGTTTCATCGGCAATACGAAGGTCCAAGGAATACAGTAAACCTGAAGTGAAGCATCGGACTTTAAAACTGGACTCACAGGAGATGTTCAAATCATAGAAAGTTAGAGTGTCAGTCCTATTATACTTAAGTCGGCATTGTGCCTTGTGAATTTAATTCCGATCCAATTTCTGTGTCTCGTCGTCAATAAGAAGGTCCAAGGGATACAGTACACATGAAGTGAAGCTACGGAATCTAAAACTCGACTCACAGGGGAGGTTCGAATCATAGAAAGTGAGAGTGTGAGTCCTCTTGTAGTTAAGTCGGCATTTTGCCTTTTCTATTACATTCGGATGCAATTTCTGTGTTTCATCGTCAATAAGAAGGTCCAAGGATACAGTAAACCTGCAGTGAAGCATCGGTGTCTAAAACTGGACTCACAGGAGAGGTTCAAATCATTGAAAGTTAGAGAGTTAGTCCTCTTGTACTTAAATCGGGATTGTGCCTTTTGAATTTCATTCCGATGCAATTTCTGTGATTCATCGGAAATAAGAAGGTCCATGGTATACAGTAAACCTGAAGTGTAGCATCGGAATCAAAAACTGGACTCACAGGAGAGGTTCAAATCAGAGAAAGTTAGAGTGTCAGTCCTCTTGTACAGAGGTCGGCATTGTGCCTTTTGAATTTAATTCCGATGCAATTTCTGAGCGTCATCGTCAAAACGAAGGTCCAAGGGATACAGTAAACCAGAAGTGAAGCATCGGTGTCTAAAACTGGACTCACTGGAGAGGTTCAAATCATAGAAAGTTAGAGAGTTAGTCCTCTTGTACTTAATTCGGCATTGTGCCTTTTGAATTTCATTCCGATGCAATTTCTGTGCTTCATCGCCAATAAGAAGGTCCATGGGATACAGTAAACCTGAATTGTAGCATCGGAATCTAAAACCGTACTCACAGGAGAGGTTAAAATCAGAGAAAGTTAGAGTGTCAGTCCTCTTGTACTTAAGTCGTCATTGTGCCTTTTGAATTTGAATCCGATCCAATTCCTGTGTTTCATTGTCAATCAGAAGGTCCAAGGTATACAGTAAAACTCAAGTGAAGCTTCGAAATCTAAAACTCGACTCACAGGAGAGGCTCAAAACATAGAAGGTTAGAGTGTCAGTCCTATTGTACTTAAGTCGGAATTGTGCCTTCTGTATTGAATTCCAATGCAATTTCTGTGTTTCATCGTCAATAAGAAGGTCCAAGGAATACAGTAAACCTGAAGTGAAGCATCGGAATCTAAAAGTGGACTCACAGGAGAGGTTCAAATCATAGAAAGTTAGAGAGTTAGTCCTCTTGTACTTAAATCGGCATTGTGCCTTTTGAATTTCATTCCAATGCAATTTCTGTGCTTCATCGCCAATAAGAAGGTTCATGGTATACAGTAAACCTGAAGTGTAGCATCGGATTCAAAAACTGGACTCACAGGAGAGGTTCAAAGCAGAGAAAGTTAGAGTGTCCGTCCTGTTGTACTTAAGTTGGCCTTGTGCCTTTTGAATGTAGTTCCGATGCAATTTCTGTATGTCATCGACAATGAGAAGGTCCAAGGTATACAGTAAACTTGAAGTGAAGCATCGAAATCTAAAACTGGACTCACAGGAGTGAATCAAATCATAGAAAGTTAGAGTGCCAGTCCTCTTGAAATTAAGTCGGCATTGTGCCTTTTGAATTTAATTCCGATGGAATTTCTGTGCTTCATCGTCAATACGAAGGGCCATGGTATAAAGTAAACCTGAAGTGTAGCATCGGCATCTAAAACTGGACACACAGGAGAGGTTTAAATCATAGAAACTTAGATTGCCAGTCCTCTTGTACTTAATTCATCATTGTGGCTTTTGAATTTAATTCCGATGCAATTTCTGTGTTTCATCGTCAAAAAGGTGGTACAACCGATACAGTAAACCTGAAGTGAAGCGTCGGAATCTAAAACTGGACTCACAAGAGAGGTTCAAATCATAGAAAGTTAGAGTGTCAGTCCTCTTGTACAGAGGTCGGCATTGTGCCTTTTGAATTTAATTCCGATGCTATTTCTGAGCGTCATCGTCAAAACGAAGGTCCAATGGATACAGTAAACCTGAAGTGAAGCATCGGTGTCTAAAACTGGACTCACTGGAATGGTTCAAATCATAGAAAGTTATAGAGTTAGTCCTCTTGTACTTAATTCGGCATTGTGCCTTTTGAATTTCATTCCGATGCAATTTCTGTGCTTCATCGCCAATAAGAAGGTCCATGGGATACAGTAAACCTGAATTGTAGCATCGGAATCTAAAACCGTACTCACAGGAGAGGTTAAAATCAGAGAAAGTTAGAGTGTCAGACCTCTTGTACTTAAGTCGGCATTGTGCGTTTTGTATTAATATCGGATGCAATTTCTGTGTTTCATCGTCAATAAAAAGGTCCAAGAGATACAGTAAACCTGAAGTGAATCATCGGAATCTAAAACTGGACTCACAGTGGAGGTTCAAATCATAGGAAGTGAGAGTGTCAGTCCTCTTGTAGTTAAGTCGGCATTGTGCCTTTTGTATTAAATTCGGATGCAATTTCTGTGTTTCATCGTCAATAAGAAGGTCCATGGGATACAGTAATCCTAAAGTGAAGCATCGGAATCTTAAACTGGACTCACAGGAGAGGTTCAAATCATAGAAAATAAAGTGTCAGTCCTCTTGTACTTAAGTTGGCGTTGTGCCTTTTGTAATAAATTCGGATTCAATATCTGTTTCATCGTCAATAAGAAGGTCCAAGGTATACAGTAAATCCGAAGTGAAGCATCGAAATCTAAAACAGGACTCACAGGAAAGTTTAAAATCATAGAAAGTTAGAGTGTCAGTCCTCTTGTCCTTTAGTCGTCATTGTGCCTTTTGAATTTGAATCCGATCCAATTCCTGTGTTTCATTGTCAATTAGAAGGTCCAAGGTATACAGTAAACCTCAAGTGAAGCTTCGAAATCTAAAACTCGACTCACAGGAGAGGCTCAAAACACAGAAGGTTAGAGTGTCAGTCCTATTGTACTTAAGTCGGCATTGTGCCTTTTGTATTGAATTCGGATGCAATTTCTGTGTTTCATCGTCAATAAGAAGGTCCAAGGAATACAGTAAACCGGAAGTGAAGCATCGGAATCTAAAACTGGACCCACAGGAGAGTTTCAAATCATAGAAAGTTAGAGTGTCAGTCCTCTTGTACTTAAGTTGGCATTCTGCCTTTTGAATTTAGTTCCCAGGTAATTTCTGTGCTTCATCGTCAAAAAGAAGGTCCAAGGGATACAGTAAACCTGAAGTGAAGCATCGGAATCTAAAACTGGACTCACAGGAGATGTTCAAATCATAGAATGATTGAGTGTCATTGCTCTTGTACTTAAGTCGGCATTATGCTTTTGTATTAAATTCGGATGCAATTTCTGTGTTTCATCGTCAATATGAAGGTAAAAGGGATACAGTAAACCTGACGTGAAGCATCGGAATCTAAAACTGGACTCACAGGAGAGGTTCAAATCATAGAAAGTTAGAGTGTCAGTCCTCTTGTACTTAAGTCGGCATTGTGCCTTTTGAATCTAATTCCGATGGAATATCTGTGCTTCATCGTCAATAAGAAGGTCCATGGTATAAAGTAAACCTGAAGTGTAGCATCGGCATCTAAAACTGGACTCACAGGAGAGGTTCAAATCATAGAAAGTTAGAGAGTTAGTCCTCTTGTACTTAAATCGGCATTGTGCTTTTTGAATTTCATTCCAATGCAATTTCTGTGCTTCATCGCCAATAAGAAGGTCCATGGTATACAGTAAACCTGAAGTGTAGCATCGGATTTAAAAACTGGACTCACAGGAGAGGTTCAAAGCAGAGAAAGTTAGAGTGTCCGTCCTATTGTACTTAAGTTGGCCTTGTGCCTTTTGAATGTAGTTCCGATGCAATTTCTGTATGTCATCGACAACAAGAAGGTCCAAGGTATACAGTAAACTTGAAGTGAAGCATCGAAGTCTAAAACTGGACTCACAGGAGTGATTCAAATCATAGAAAGTTAGAGTGCCAGTCCTCTTGAAATTAAGTCGGCATTGTGCCTTTTGAATTTAATTCCGATGGAATTTCTGTGCTTCATCGTCAATACGAAGGGCCATGGTATAAAGTAAACCTGAAGTGTTGCATCAGCATCTAAAACTGCACCCACAGGAGAGGTTTAAATCATAGGAACTTAGATTGCCAGTCCTCTTGTACTTAATTCGGCATTGTGGCTTTTGAGTTTAATTCCGATGCAATTTCTGTGTTTCATCGTCAAAAAGAAGGTACAAGCGATACAGTAAACCTGAAGTGAAGCGTCGGAATCTAAAACTGGACTCACAGGAGAGGTTCAAATCATAGAAAGTTAGAGTGTCAGTTCTCTTGTACAGAGGTCGGCATTGTGCCTTTTGAATTTAATTCCGATGCAATTTCTGAGCGTCATCGTCAAAAAGAAGGTCCAAGGGATACAGTAAACCTGAAGTGAAGCATCGGTGTCTAAAACTGGACTCACTGGAGAGGTTCAAATCATAGAAAGTTAGAGAGTTAGTCCTCTTGTACTTAATTCGGCATTGTGCCTTTTGAATTTCATTCCGATGATATTTCTGTTCTTCATCGCCAATAAGAAGGTCCATGGGATACAGTAAACCTGAAGTGTAGCATCGGAATCTAAAACCGTACTCACAGGAGAGGTTAAAATCAGAGAAAGTTAGAGTGTCAGACCTCTTGTACTTAAGTCGGCATTGTGCGTTTTGTATTAATATCGGATGCTATTTCTGTGTTTCATCGTCAATAAAAAGGTCCAAGAGATACAGTAAAACTGAAGTGAAGCATCGGGATCTAAAACTGGACTCACAGTGGAGGTTCAAATCATAGAAAGTGAGAGTGTCAGTCGTCTTGTAGTGAAGTCGGCATTGTGCCTTTTGTATTAAATTCGGATGCAATTTCTGTGTTTCATCGTCAATAAGAAGGTCCAAGGGATACAGTAATCCTAAAGTGAAGCATCGGAATCTTAAACTGGACTCACAGGAGAGGTTCAAATCATAGAAAGTTAGAGTGTCAGTCCTCCTGTACTTAAGTCGTCATTGTGCCTTTTGAATTTGAATCCGATCCAATTCCTGTTTTTCATTGTCAATTAGAAGGTCCAAGGTATACAGTAAACCTCAAGTGAAGCTTCGAAATCTAAAACTCGACTCACAGGAGAGGCTCAAAACATAGAAGGTTAGAGTGTTAGTCCTATTGTACTTAAGTCGGCATTGTGCCTTTTGTATTGAATTCGGATGCAATTTCTGTGTTTCATCGTCAATAAGAAGGTCCAAGGAATACAGTAAACCTGAAGTGAAGCATCGGAATCTAAAACTGGACCCACAGGAGAGTTTCAAATCATAGAAAGATAGAGTGTCAGTCCTCTTGTACTTAAGTCGGCATTCTGCCTTTTGAATTCAGTTCCCATGTAATTTCTGTGCTTCATCGTCAAAAAGAAGGTCCAAGGGATACAGTAAACCTGAAGTGAAGCTTCGGAATCTAAAACTGGACTCACAGGAGAGGTTCAAATCATAGAATGATTGAGTGTCAGTGCTCTTGTACTTAAGTCGGCATTATGCTTTTGTATTAAATTCGGATGCAATTTCTGTGTTTCATCGTCAATATGAAGGTAAAAGGGATACAGTAAACCTGTAGTGAAGCATCGTAATCTAAAACTGGACTCACAGGAGAGGTTCAAATCATAGAAAGTTAGAGTGTCAGTCCTCTTGTACTTAAGTCGGCATTGTGCCTTTTGAATTTAATTCCGATGCAATTTCTGTGTTTCATCGTCGATAAGATGTTCCAAGGTATACAGTAATCCTCAAGTGAAGCATCGGAATCTAAAACTGAACTCACAGGAGAGGTTCAAATCATAGAAAGTTAGAGTGCCAATCCTCTTGTACTTATTTCGGCATTGTGCCTTTTCAATTTAATTCCAATGCAATTTCTGTGTTTCATCGTCAATTAGAAGGTCCAAGGTATACAGTAAACCTGAATTGAAGCATCGGAATCTAAAACTGGACTCACAGGAGAGGTTCAAATCAAAGAAAGTTAGAGTGTCAGTCCTCTTATACTTAAGTGGGCATTGTGCCTTTTGATTTTAATTCCGATTCAATTTCTGTGTCTCATCGTCGGTAAGAAGTTCCAAGGTATACAGTAAACCTGAAGTGAAGCATCGGAATCTAAAACTGGACTCACAGGAGAGGTTCAAATCATAGAAAGTTAGAGTGTCCGTTCCCTTGTACTTAAGTCCGCATTGTACCTTTTGAATTTAATTATGATGCAATTTCTCTCTTTCATCGTCAATAAGTAGGTCCAAGGGATACAGTAAACCTGAAGTGAAGCATCGGAATCTAAAACTGGACTCACAGGAGAGGTTCGAAACATAGAAAGTTAGAGTGTCAGTCCTCTTGTACTTAAGTCGGCATTGAGCCATTTGTATTAAATTCGGATGCAATTTCTGTGTTTCATCGTCAATAAGAAGGTCCAAGGCATACAGTAAACCTGAAGCGAAGCATCGGATTCTAAAACTGGACTCACAGGAGCAGTTCAAATCATAGAATGTTAGAGCGCCAGTCATCTTGTAATTAAGTCCGCATTGTGCATTTGGAAATTCATTCCGATGCAATTTCTTTGCTTCATCGTCAATAAGAAGGTCCATGGTAAACAGTAAACCTGAAATGTAGAATCGGAATCTAAAACTGGACTCACAGGAGAGGTTCAAATCAAAGAAAGCTAGAGTGTCCGTCCTCTTGCACTTAAGTCGGCATTGTGCCTTTTGAAATTAATTCCGATGCAGTTTCTGTGTTTCATCGTCAATAAGTAGGTCCGAGGTATACAGTAGACTTGAAATGAAGCATCGGAATCTAAAACTGGACTCACAGGAGATATTCAAATCATAGAAAGATAGAGTGTCAGTCCGCTTGTACTTAAGTCGGCATTGTGCCTTTTGAATTTAATTACGAAGCACTGTCTGTGCTTTATCGTCAATAAGAAGGTCCAAGGTATACAGTAAACCTGAAGTGAAGCATCGGAATCTAAAACTGGTCCTACAGGAGAGGTTCAAATCGTAGACAGTTAGAGAGTCAGTCCTCTTTAACTTACGTCGGCATTGTGCCTTTTGAATTTCATTCCGATGCAATTTCTGTGCTTCATCGTCAATACGAAGGTCCATGGTATACACTAAACCTGAAGTGTAGCATCGGAATCTAAAACTGGACTCACAGGAGAGGTTCAAATCATAGAAAGTTAGAGTGACCGTCCTCTTGTACTTAAGTCGGCACTGTGCCTTTTGAATTTAATTCCGATGCAATTTCTGTGTTCCATCGTCAATACGAAGGTCCAAGGTATACAGTAAACTTGAAGTGAAGCATCGGAATCTAAAACTGGACTCACAGGAGAGATTCAAATCATAGAAAGTTAGGGTGTCAGACCTCTTGTCCTTAAGTCGGCATTGTGCCCTTTGAATTTAATTCCGATGCCATTTCTGTGCTTCATCGTCTGTAAGAAGGTCCATGGTGTACAGTAAACCTGAAGTGTAGCATCGGCATCTAAAACTGGACCTACAGGAGAGGCTCAAATAATAGAAAAGTAGAGTGCAAGTCCTCTTGTACTTAAGCCGGCATTGTGCCTTTTGAATTTAATTCCGACGCAATTTCTGTGTTTCATCGTCAATAAGAAGGTCCAAGATACACAGTAAAAATGAAGTGAAGCATCGGAATCTAAAACTGGACTCAAAGGAGTGGTTCAAATCGTAGAACGTTAGAGTGTCAGTCCTTGTGTACTTACGTCGGCTTTGAGCCTTTTGTATTACATTCGGATGAAATTTCTGTGTTTCATCGTCAATAAGAAGGTTTAAAGGAAACGGTAAACCTGAAGTGAAGAATTGGAATCAAAAACTGGACTCACAGGAGAGGTTCAAATCATAGAAAGTTAGAGGGTCAGTCCTCTCGTACTTAAGTCTGCATTGTGCCTTTTGAATTCAATTCCGATGCAATTTCAGTGCTTCATCGTCAAAATGAAGGTCCAAGGGATACTGTAAACCTGAAGTGCAGCATCGGAATCTAAAACTGGACCCACAGGAAAGGTTCAAGTCATAGAAAGTTAGAGTGCCAGTCCTCTTGTACTTAAGCCGGCATTGTGCCTTTTGAATTTAATTATGATGCAATTTCTCTGTTTCATCGTCAATAAGAAGGATCAAGGGAAACAGTAAACCTGAAGTGAAGCATCGTAATCTTAAACTGGACTCACAGGAGAGGTTCGAAACATAGAAAGATAGAGTGTCAGTCCTCTTGTACTTAAGTCGGCATTGAGCCATTTGTATTAAATTAGGATGCAATTTCTGTCTTTCATCGTCAACAAGCAGGTCCAAGTCATACAGTAAACCCGAAGTGAAGCATCGGATTCTAAAACTGGACTCACAGGAGAACTTCAAATCATAGAATGTTAGAGCGTCAGTCATCTTGTAATTAAGTCGGCATTGTGCCTTTTGAATTTCCTTCCGATGCAATTTCTTTGCTTCATCGTCAATAAGAAGGTCCATGGTATACAGTAAACCTGAAGTGTCGAATCGGATTCTAAAACTGGACTCACAGGAGAGGTTCAAATCAAAGAAAGTTAGAGTGTCCGTCCTCGTGTACTTAACTCGGCATTGTGTCTTCTGAATTTAATTCCGATGCAGTTTCGGTGTTTCATCGTCAATAAGAAGGTCCAAGGTATACAGAAAACATGAAATGAAGAATCGGAATCTAAAACTGGACTCACAGGAGATATTCAAATCATAGAAAGTTAGAGTGTCAGTCCTCTTGTACTTAAGTCGGCATTGTGCCTTTTGAATTTAATTCCGAAGCACTTTCTGTGCTTCATCGTCAATAAGAAGGTCCAAGGTATACAGTAAACCTGAAGTGAAGCATCGGAATCTAAAACTGGACTCACAGGAGAGGTTCAAACCGTAGCCAGTTAGAGAGTCAGTCCTCTTTAACTTACATCGGCATTGTGCCCTTTGAATTTAATTCCGATGCAATTTCTGTGCTTCATCGTCAATAAGAAGGTCCATGGTATACACTAAACCTGAAGTGTAGCATCGGCATCTAAAACTGGACCTACAGGAGAATCTCAAATAATTGAAAGTTAGAGTGCAAGTCCTCTTGTACTTAAGCTGACATTGTGCCTTTTGAATTCGATTCCGATGCAATTTCTGAGTTTCATCGTCAATAAGAATGTCCAAGGTATACAGCGAACCTGAAGTGAAGCATCGGAATCTAAAACTGAACTCACAGGAGAGGTTCAAATCATAGAAAGTTAGAGTGCCAGTCCTCTTGTACTTAAGTCGGCATTGTGCCTTTTGTATTAAATTCGGATGCAATTTCTGTGTTACATCGTCAATAAGAAGGTCCAAGGGATACAATAAACCTGAAGTGAAGCATCGGAATCTGACACTGGACTCACAGGAGAGGTTCAAATCATACAAAGTGAGAGTGTCAGTCCTCTTGTACTTGAGTCGGCATTGTGCCTTTTGTATTAAATTCGGATGCAATTTCTGTGTTTCATCGTCAATAAGAAGGTCCAAGGGATACAGTAAACCTGAAGTGAAGCACCGGAATCTAAAACTGGAATCACAGGAGAGGTTAAAATCATAGAAAGTGAGAGTGTCAGTCCTCTTGTACCTAAGTCGGCATTGTGCATTTTGTATTAATTCGGATGCAATATCTGTGTTTCATCGTCAATAAGAAGGTCCAAGGGATTCAGTAAACCTGAAGTGAAGCATCAGAATCTAAAACTGGACTCACAGGAGAGGTTCGAATCATAGAAAGTTGGAGTGTCATTCCTCTTGTACTTAAGTCGGCATTGTGCCTTTTGAATTTAATTCCGATGCAATTTCTGAGCGTCATCGTCAAAAAGAAGGTAAAAGGGATACAGTAAACCTGAAGTCAAGCATCGGTGTCTAAAACTGGACTCACAGGAGAGGTTCAAATCATAGAAAGTTAGAGAGTTAGTCCTCTTGTACTTAATTCGGCATTGTGCCTTTTGAATTTCATTCCGATGCAATTTCTGTGCTTCATCGCCAATAAGAAGGTCCATGGGATACAGTAAACCTGAAGTGTAGCATCGGAATCTAAAACCGAACTCACAGGAGAGGTTAAAATCAGAGAAAGTTAGAGTGTCAGACCTCTTGTACTTCAGTCGGCATTGTGCGTTTTGTGTTAATATCGGATGCAATTTCTGTGTTTCATCGTCAATAAAAAGGTCCAAGAGATACAGTAAACCTGAAGTGAAGCATCGGAATCTAAAACTGGACTCACAGTGGAGGTTCAAATCATAGAAAGTTAGAGTGTCAGTCCTCTTGTACTTAAGTCGGCATTGTGCCTTTTGTAATAAATTCGGATTCAATTTCTGTGTTTCATCGTCAATAAGAAGGTCCAAGGTATACAGTAATTCCGAAGTGAAGCATCGGAATCTAAAACAGGACTCACAGGAAAGTTTAAAATCATAGAAAGTTAGAGTTTCAGTCCTCTTGTACTTAAGTCGTCATTGTGCCTTTTGAATTTGAATCCGATCTCATTCCTGTGTTTCATCGTCTATTAGAAGGTCCAAGGTATACAGTAAACCTCAAGTGAAGCTTCGAAATCTAAAACTCGACTCACAGGAGAGGCTCAAATCATAGAAGGTTAGAGTGTCAGACCTATTGTACTTAAGTCGGCATTGTGCCTTTTGTATTGAATTCGGATGCAATTTCTGTGTTTCATCGTCAATAAGAAGGTCCAAGGAATACAGTAAACCTGAAGTGAAGCATCGGAATCTAAAACTGGACCCACAGGAGAGTTTCAAATCATAGAAAGTTAGAGTGTCAGTCCTCTTGTACTTAAGTCGGCATTCTGCCTTTTGAATTTAATTCCCATGTAATTACTGTGCTTCATCGTCAAAAAGAAGGTCCAAGGCATACAGTAAACCTGAAGTGAAGCATCGGAATCTAAAACTGGACTCACAGAAGAGGTTCAAATCATAGAATGATTGAGTGTCAGTGCTCTTGTACTTAAGTCGGCCTTATGCCTTTTGATTTAATTCGGATGCAATATCTGTGTTTCTTCGTCAAGATGAAGGTAAAAGGGATACAGTAAACCTGAAGTGAAGCATCGGAATCTAAAACTGGACTCACAGGAGAGATTCAAATCATAGAAAGTTAGAGTGTCAGTCCTCTTGTACTTAAGTCGGCATTGTGCCTTTTGAATTTAATTCCGATGCAATTTCTGTGTTTCATCGTCGATAAGAAGTCCAAGGTATACAGTAAACCTCAAGTGAAGCATCGGAATCTAAAACTGGACTCACAGCAGAGGTTCAAATCATAGTAAGTTAGAGTGCCAATCCTCTTGTACTTATTTCGGCATTGTGCCTTTTGAATTTAATTGCAATGCAATTTCTGTGTTTCATCGTCGATAAGAAGTTCCAAGGTATACAGTAAACCTCAAGTGAAGCATCGGAATCTAAAATTGGACTCACAGGAGCGGTTCAAATCATAGAAAGTTAGCGTGTCACACCTCTTGTAGTTAAGTCGGCATTGTGCCATTTGTATTAAATTCGGAAGCAATTTCTGTGTTTCATCGTCAATAAGAAGGTCCATGGTATACAGTAAACCTGAAGTGTAGCATCGGAATCTAAAACTGGACTCACAGGAGAGATTCAAATCATAGAAAGTTAGAGTGCCAGTCCTCTTGTAATTAAGTCGGCATTGTGCCTTTTGAATTTAATACCGATGGAATTTCTGTGCTTCATCGTCAATTAGAAGGTCCAAGGTATACAGTAAACCTGAAGTGAAGCTTCGAATTCTAATACTCGACTCACAGGAGAGGTTCAAATCATAGAAGGTTAGAGTGTCAGTCCTATTGTACTTAAGTCGGCGTTGTGCCTTTTGTATTAAATTCGGATGCAATTTCTGTGTTTCATCGTCAATAAGAAGGCACAAGGGATACAGTAAACCTGAAGTGAAGCATCGGAATCTAAAACTGGACCCACAGGAGAGTTTCAAATCATAGAGAGTTAGAGTGTCAGTCCTCTTGTACTTAAGTCGGCATTCTGCCTTTTGAAATTAATTCCGATGCAATTTCTGTGCCTCATCGTCAGACAGAAGGTCCAAGGGATACAGTAAACCTGAAGTGAAGCATCGGAATCTAAAACTGGACTCACAGGAGAGGTTCAAATCATAGAAAGTTTGAGTGTCGGTGCTCTTGTACTTAAGTCGGCATTGTGCCTTTTGTATTAAATTCGGATGCAATATCTGTGTTTCATCGTCAATAAGAAGATACAAGGGATACAGTAAACCTGAAGTGAAGCATCGTAATCTAAAACGGGACTCACAGGAGAGTTTCAAATCATAGAAAGTTAGTGTGTCAGTCCCCTTGTACTTAAGTCGGCAATTTGCCTTTTGAATTTAATTCCAATGCTATTTCTGTGTTTCATCGTCAATACGAAGTTCCAAGGTATACAGTAAACCTGAAGTGAAGCACCGGAAACTAAAACTGAACTCACAGGACAGGTTCAAATCATAGAAAGTTAGAGTGTCAGTCCTCTTGTACTTATATCGGCATTGTGCCTTTTGTATTAAATTCGGATGCAATTTCTGTGTTTCATCGTCAATAAGAAGGCACAAGGGATACAGTAAACCTGAAGTGAAGCATCGGAATCTAAAACTGGCCCCACAGGAGAGGATCAAATCATAGAAAGTTAGAGAGTCAGTCCTCTTGTACTTAAGTCGGCATTGTGCCTTTTGAATTTAGTTCCGATCCAATTCCTGTGTTTCATCGTCAATAAGAAGTTCCAAGGTGTACAGTAAACGTGAAGTGAAGCATCGGAATCTAAAACTGGACTCACAGGAGTGGTTCAAATCATAGAAAGTTGAGTGTCAGTCCTCTTGTACTTAAGTCGGCATTATGCCTTTTGTATTAAATTCGGATGCAATTTCTGTGTTTCATCGTCAATAGCAATGTCCAAGGGATACAGTAAACGTGAAGTGAAGCATTGGAATCTAAAACTGGACTCACAGGAGAGGTTCAATTCATAGAAAGTTAGAGTGTCAGTCCTCTTGTATATAAGTCGGCATTGTGCATTTTGAGTTTTATTCCGATGCAATTTCTGTGTATCATCGTCAATAAGAAGGTCCAAGGGATACAGTAAACCTGAAGTGAAACATCGGGATCTAAAACTGGACTCACAGGAGAGGTTCAAATCATAGAATGTTAGAGTGTCAGTCCTCTTGTACTTAAGTCGGCATTGTGCCTTTTGTATTAAATTCGGATGCATCTTCTGTGTTTCATCGTCAATAGGAACGTCCAAGGGATACAGTAAACCAGAAGTGAAGCATCGGAATCTAAAACTGGACTCACTGGAGAGGTTCAAATCATAGAGAGTGAGAGTGCCAGTCCTCTTGTACTTAAGACTTCATTGTGCCTTTTGTATTAGATTCGGATACAATTTCTGTGTTTCATCGTCAATAAGAAGGTCCAAGGGATACAGTAATCCTGAATTAAAGCATCGGAATCTAAAACTGGACTCACAGGAGAGGTTCAAATCGTAGAAACTTAGAGTGTCAGTCCTCTTGTAATTAAGTCGGCATTGTGCTTTTTGAATTTAATTCCGATTGAAATTCTGTGTTTCATCGTCGATAAGAAGTTCCAAGGTATACAGTAAACCTGAAGTGAAGCATCGGAATCTAAAACTGGACTCACAGGAGAGGTTCTAATCATAGATACTTAGAGTGTCCGACCTCTTGTACTTAAGTCGGCATTGTGACTTTCGTATTAAATTCGGATGCAATTTCTGTGTTTCATCGTCAATAAGAAGGTCCAAGGGATACAGTAAACCTGAAGTGAAGCATCGGAATCTAAAACTTTACTCACAGGAGAGGGTTCAAATCATAGAAAGTTAGATTGTCAGTCGTCTTGTACTTAAGTCTGCATTGTGACTTTTGTATTAAATTCGGATGCAATATCTGTGTTTCATCGTCAATAAGAAGGTCAAGGGGATACAGTAAACGTGAAGTGAACCATCGTAGTCGAAAAATTTACTCACTGGAGAGGTTCAAATCATAGAAAGTGAGAGTGTCAGTCCTCTTGTACTTAAGTCGGCATTGTGCCTTTTGTATTACATTCGGATGCAATTTCTGAGTTTGATCGTCAATAAGAAGGTCCAAGGGATACAGTAAACCTGAAGTGAAGCATCGGAATCTAAAACTGGACTCACAGGAGAGGTTCAAATCACAGAAAGTTAGAGTGTCAGTCCTCTTGTACTTATGTCGGCATTGTGCCTTTTGTATTAAATTCGGATGCAATTTCTGTGTTTCATCGTCAATACGAAAAGTCAAGGGGATACAGTAAACGTGAAGTGAAGCATCGGAATCGAAAAATGGACTCACAGCAGAGGTTCAAGTCATAGAAAGTGAGAGTGGCAGTCCACTTGTACTTAAGTCGGCATTGTGCCTTTTGAATTACATTCGGATACAATTTCTGTGTTTCATCGTCAATAAGAAGGTCCAAGGAATACAGTAAGCCTGAAGTGAAGCATCGGAATCTAAAACTGGACTCACAGGAGAGGTTCAAATCATAGAAAGTTAGAGAGTCAGACCTCTTGTACTTAAGTCGGCATTGTGCTTTTTGAATTTAATTCCGATCCAAATCCTGTGTTCCATCGTTAATAAGAAGTTCCAAGTTATACAGTAAACCTTAAGTGAAGCATCGGAATCTAAAACTGGACTCACAGGAGAGGTTCTAATCATAGAAACTTAGAGTGTCCGACCTCTTGTACTTAAGTCAGCATTGTGACTTTTGTATTAAATTCGGATGCAATTTCTGTGTTTCATCGTCAATAAGAAGGTCCAAGGGCTACAGTAAACCTGAAGTGAAGCATCGGAATCTAAAACTTTACTCACAGGAGAGGTTCAAATCATAGAAAGTTAGATTGTCAGTCCTCTTGTACTTAAGTCGGCATTGTGACTTTTGTATTAAATTCGGATGCAATATCTGTGTTTCATCGTCAATAAGAAGGTCAAGGGGATACAGTAAACGTGAAGTGAAGCATCGTAGTCGAAAAATTTACTCACTGGAGAAGTTCAAATCATAGAAAGTGAGAGTGTCAGTCCTCTTGTACTTAAGTCGGCATTGTGCCTTTTGTATTACATTCGGATGCAATTTCTGTGTTTGATCGTCAATAAGAAGGTCCAAGGGATACAGTAAACCCGAAGTGAAGAATCGGAATCTAAAACTGGACTCACAGGAGAGTTTCAAATCATAGAAAGTTAGAGTTTCAGTCCTCTTGTACTTAAGTCATCATTGTGCCTTTTGTATTAAATTCGGATGCAATATCTGTGTTTCATCGTCAATAAGAAGGTCCAAGGGATACAGTAAACCTGAAGTGAAGCATCGGAATCTAAAACTGGACTCACAGGAGAGGTTCAAATCATAGAAAATTAGAGTGTCAGTCCTCTTGTACTTACGTCGGCATTGTGCCTTTTGAATTATCTCCGATGCAATTTCTGTGCTTCATCGTCAAAAAGAAGGTCCAAGGGATACAGTAAACCTGAAGTGAAGCATCGGAATCTGAAACTGGACTCACAGGACAGGTTCAAATCGTTGAAAGTGAGAGTGTCAGTCCTCTTGTACTTAAGTCGGCATTGTGCATTTTGTATTAAATTCGGATGCAATTTCTGTTTTTCATCGTCAATAAGAAGGTCTAAGGGATACAGTACACCTGCAGTAAAGCATCGGAATCTATAACTGGACTCCCGGAGAGGTTCAAATCATAGAAAGTTAGGGTGTCAGTCCTCTTGTAATTAAGTGGGAATTGTGCCTTTTAAATTTAATTCCGATGCAATTTCTGTGTTTCATCGTCAATAAGATGTTCCAAGGTATACAGTAAACGTGAAGTGAAGCATCGGAATCTAAAACTGGACTCACAGGAGAGGTTCAAATCATAGAAAGTGAGAGTGTCAGTCCTCTTGTACTTAAGTCGGCATTGTGCCTTTTGTATTAAATTCGGATGCAATTTCTGTGTTTCATCGTCAATAAGAAGGTTCAAGGGATACAGTAAACCTGAAGTGAAGCATCGGAATCTAAAACTGGACTCACAGGAGAGGTTCAAATCATAGAAAGTTAGAGTGTCAGTCCTCTTGTACCTAAGTCGGCATTGTGCCTTTTGTATTAAATTCGGATGCAATTTCTGTGTGTCATCAACAATAAGAGGGTCTAAGGGATACAGTAAACCTGAAGTGAGGCATCGGAATCTAAAACTGGACTCACAGGAGAGGTTCAAATCATAGAATGTTAGACTGTCTGTCCTCTTGTACTTAAGTCGGCATTGTGCCTTTTGTATTAAATTCGGATGCAATTTCTGTGTTTCATCGTCAATAAGAAGGACCAGGAGATACAGTAAACCTGAAGTGAATCATCGGAATCTAAAACTGGGATCACAGGAGAGGTTGAAATCATAGAAATTTAGAGTGTCAGTCCTCTTCTACTTAAGTCGGCATTGTGACTTTTGTATTACATTCGGATGCAATTTCTGTGTTTCATCGTCAATAAGAAGGTCAAGGGGATACTGTAAACGTGAAGTGAAGCATCGGAATCGAAAAATGGACTCACAGGAGAGGTTCAAATCATAGATAGTGAGAGTGTCAGTCCTCTTGTACTTAAGTCGGCATTGTGCCTTTTGTATTACATTCGGATGCAATTTCTGTGTTTCATCGTCAATAAGAAGGTCCAAGGGATACAGCAAACCTGAAGTGAAGCATCGGAATTTAAAACTGGACTCACAGGAGAGTTTCAAATCATAGAAAGTTAGAGTTTCAGTCCTCTTGTACTTAAGTCGGCATTGTGCCTTTTGTATTAAATTCGGATGCTATTTCTGTGTTTCATCGTCAATAAGAAGGTCCAAGGGATACAGTAAACCTGAAGTGAAGCATCGGAATCTAAAACTGGACTCACAGGAGAGGTTCAAATCATAGAAAGTTAGAGTGTCAGTCCTCTTCTACTTAAGTCAACATTGTGCCTTTTGAATTATCTCCGATGCAATTTGTGTGCGTCATCGTCAAAAGAAGGTCCAACGGATACAGTAAACCTGAAGTGAAGCACCGGAATCTAAAACTGGACTCACAGGACAGGTTCAAATCATAGAAAGTTAGAGTGTCAGTCCTCTTGTAGTTAAGTCGGCATTCTTCCTTTTGTATTAAATTCGGATGCAATTTCTGTGTTACATCGTCAATAAGAAGGTCCAAGGGATACAGTAAACCTGAAGTAAAGCATCGGAATATAAAACTGGACTCCCAGAGAGGTTCAAATCCTAGATAGTTAGAGTGTCAGTCCTCTTGTACTTAAGTCGGAATTGTGCCTTTTGAATTTAATTCCGATTAAATATCTGTGTTTCATCGTCTATAAGATGTTCCAAGGTATACAGTAAACGTGAAGTAAAGCATCGGAAAGTAAAACTGAACTCACAGGACAGGTTCAAATCATAGATAGTTAGGGTGGTAGTCCTCTTGTACTTAAGTCGGCATTGTGCCTTTTGTATTAAATTCGGATGCAATTTCTGTGTTTTATAGTCAATAAGAAGGTCCAAGGGGTACAAAAAACCTGAAATGAAGCATCGGAATCTAAAACTGGACTCACAGGAGTGGTTTCGAATCATAGAAAGTTAAAGTGTCAGTCCTCTCGTACTTAAGTCGGCAATGTGCCTCTTGTATTAAATTCGGATGCAATTTCTGTGTGTCATCGTCAATAAGAAGGTCCAAAGGATACAGTAAACCTGACGTGAGGCATCGGAATCTAAAACTGGACTCACAGGAGAGTTTCAAATAATTGAAAGTTAGAGTGACTGTCCTCTTGTACTTAAGTCGGCATTGTGCCTTTTGTATTATATTTGGATGCAATTTCTGTGTTTCATCGTCAATAAATAGGTCCAAGGTACACAGTTCACCTGAAGTGAAGCATCGGAATCTAAAACTGGACTCACAGGAGAGGTTCAAATCATAGAAAGTAAGAGTGTCAGTCCTCTTGTACTTAAGTCGGAATTGTGCATTTTGAATTTAATTCCGATGAAATTTCTGTGTTTCATCGACTATAAGATGATCCAAGGTATACAGTAAACGTGAAGTGAAGCATCGGAATCTAAAACTGGACTCACAGGAGAGGTTCGAATCATAGAAGGTTAGAGTGTCAGTCCTCTTGTACTTAAAACGGCATTGTGCCTTTTGTATTAAATTCGGATTCAATTTCTGTGTTTCATCGTCAATAAGAAGGTCCGAGGGATACAGTACACCTGAAGTGAAGCGTCGGAATCTAAAACTGGACTCACAGGAGAGGATCAAATCATAGAAAGTTAGTCAGTCCTCTTGTACTTAATTCGTCATTGTGCTTTTGAATTTAATTCCGATCCAATTCCTGTGTTTCATCGTCAATTAGAAGGTCCAAGGTATACATTAAAGCTGAAGTGAAGCATCGGAATCTAAAACTCGACTCACAGGAGAGGTTTAAATCACAGAAAGTTAGAGTGTCAGTCCTCTTGTACTTAAGTCGGCATTGTGCCTTTTGTATTAAATTCGAATGCAATTTCTGTGTTTCATCGTCAATAAGAAGGTCCAAGGGATAAAGTAAACCTGAAGTGAAGCCTCGGGATCTAAAACTAGACCCACAGGAGAGTTTCATATCATAGGAAGTTAGACTGTTAGTCCTCTTGTACTTAAGTCGGCATTCTGACTTTTGAATTTCATTCCGATGCAATTTCTGTGCTTCATCGTCAGGAAGAAGGTCCAAGGGATACAGTAAACCTGAAGTGAAGCATCGGAATCTAAATCTGGACTCACAGGAGAGGTTCAAAGCATAGAAAGTTAGAGTGTCAGTCCTCTTGTGCTTAAGTCGGCATTATGCCTTTAGTATTAAATTTGGATGCAATTTCTGTGTTTCATCGTCAATAAGGAGGTCCAAGGAATACAGTAAACCTGAAGTGAAGCATTGGATTCTAAAACTGGACTCACAGGAGAGGATCAAATCATAGAAAGTTAGAGAGTCAGTCCTCTTGTACTTAGGTCGGCATTGTGCCTTTTGAATTTAATTCCGATGCAAATTCTGTGTTTCATCGCCGATAAGAAGTTCCAAGGTATACAGTTAACCACAAGTGTAGCATCGGAATCTAAAACTGGACACACAGGAGAGGTTCTAATCTTAGAAACTTAGAGTGTCCGACCTCTTGTACTTAAGTCGGCATTGTGCCTTTTGTATTAAATTCGGATGCAATTTCTGTGTTTCATCGTCAATGAGAAGGTTAAAGGGATACAGTCAATCTGAAGTGAAGAGTCGGAATCTAAAACTGGACTCACAGGAGAGGTTCTAATCATAGAAAGTTAGAGTGTCAGTCCTCTTGTACTTAAGTCGGCATTGTGACTTCTGTCTTAAATTCGGATGCAATTTCTGTGTTTCATCGTCAATGAGAAGGTCAAGGGGATACAGTAAACGTGAAGTGAAGCTTCGGAATCGAAAAATGGACTCACAGGAGAGGTTCAAGTCATAGATAGTGAGAGTGTCAGTCCTCTTGTACTTAAGTCGGCATTGTGCCTTTTGTATTAAATCCGGATACAATTTCTGTGTATCACCGTCAATAAAAAGGTCCAACGTATACAGTAAACCTGAAGTGCAGCATCGGAATCTAAAACTGGACACACAGGAGAGGTTCAAATCGTAGAAAGTTAGAGTGTCAGTCCTCTCGTACTTAAGTCGGCATTGTGTTTCTTGTATTAAATGCGGATGCAATTTCTGTGTGTCATCGTCAATAAGAAGGTCCAAGAGTTACAGTAAACCTGAAGTGAAGCATCGGAATCTAAAACTGGACTCACAGGACAGGTTCAAATCATAGAAGGTTAGAGTGTCAGTCCTCTTGTACTTAAAACGGCATTGTGCCTTTTGTATTAAATTCGGATTCAATTTCTGTGTTTCCTCGTCAATAAGAGGGTCCGAGGGATACAGTACACCTGAAGTGAAGCATCGTAATCTAAAACTGGACTCACAGGAGAGGATCAAATCATAGAAAGTTAGTCAGTCCTCTTGTACTTAAGTCGTCATTGCGCTTTTGAATTTAATTCCGATTCAATTTTTGTGTTTCATCATCAATTAGAAGGTCCAAGGTATACATTAAACCTGAAGTGAAGCATCGGAATCTAAAACTCGACTCACAGGAGAGGTTTAAATCATAGAAAGTTAGAGTGTCAGTCCTCTTGTACTTAAGTCGGCATTGTGCCTTTTGTATTAAATTCGGATGCAATTTCTGTGTTTCATCGTCAATAAGAAGGTCCAAGGGATACAGTAAACCTGAAGTGAAGCATCGGAATCTATAACTGGACCCACAGGAGAGTTTCAAATCATAGAAAGTTAGAGTGTCAGTCCTCTTGTACTTAAGTCGGCATTCTGACATTTGAATTTCATTCCGATGCAATTTCTGTGCTTCATCGTCAAGAAGAAGGTCCAAGGGATACAGTAAACGTGAAGTGAGGCATCGGAATCTAAATCTGGACTCACAGGAGATGTTCAAATCATAGAAAGTTAGAGTGTCAGTCCCCTTGTACTTAAGTCGGCATTATGCCTTTAGTATTAAATTTGGATGCAATTTCTGTGTTTCATCGACAATAAGAAGGTCCGAGGGATACAGTAAACCTGAAGTGAAGCATCGGAAACTTAAACTGGACTCACACGAGAGGTTCAAATCATAGAAAGTTAGAGTGCCAGTCCTCTTGTACTTAAGTCGGCATTGTGCCTTTTGAATTTAATTCCGATGCAATTTCTGTGTTTCATCGTCGAAAAGAAGTTCCAAGGTATACAGTAAACCTGAAGTGAAGCATCGGAATCTATAACTGGACTCACAGGAGAGGTTCAAATCATTGAAAGTTAGAGTGTCAGACCTCTTGTAGTTAAGTCGGCATTGTGCCTTTTGTATTAAATTCGGATGCAATTTCTGTGTTTCATCGTCAATAAGGAGGTCCAAGGAATACAGTAAACCTGTAGTGAAGCATCGGATTCCAAAACTGGAGTAACAGGAGAGTATCAATTCATAGAAAGTTAGAGAGTCAGTCCTCTTGTACTTAAGTCGGCATTGTGCCTTTTGAATTTAATTCCGATGCAATTCTGTGTTTCATCGTCGATAAGAAGTTCCAACGTATACAGTTAACCTGAAGTGAAGCATCGGAATCTAAAACTGGACACACAGGAGAGGTTCTAGTCATAGAAACTTAGAGTGTCCGACCTCTTGTACTTAAGTCGGCATTGTGCCTTTTGTATTAAATTCGGATGCAATTTCTGTGTTTCATCGTCAATAAGAAGGTCCAAGGGATACAGTAAACCTGAAGTGAAGAGTCGGAATCTAAAACTGGACTCAAAGGAGAGGTTCTAATCATAGAAAGTTAGAGTGTCAGTCCTCTTGTACTTAAGTCGGCATTGTGACTTTTGTATTGAATTCGGATGCAATTTCTGTGTTTCATCGTCAATGAGAAGGTCAAGGGGATACAGTAAACGTGAAGTGAAGAATCGGAATCTAAAGCTGGACTCACAGGAGAGTTTCAAATCATAGAAAGGTAGAGTTTCAGTCCTCTTATACTTGAGTCATCATTGTGCCTTTTGTATTAAATTCGGATGCAATTTCTGTGTTTCATCGTCAATAAGAAGGTCCAAGGGATACAGTAAACCTGAAGTGAAGCATCGGAATCTAAAACTGGACTCACAGGAGAGGTTCAAATCATAGAAAGTTAGATTGTCCGTCCTCTTGTACTTAAGTCGGCATTGTGCCTTTTGAATTATCTCCGAAGCAATTTCTGTGCTTCATCGTCAAAAAGATGGTCCAAGGGATACAGTAAACCTGATGTGAAGCATCGGAATCTAAAACTGGAATCACAGGAGAGGTTCAAATCATAGAAAGTTAGAGTGTCAGTCCTCTTGTACTTAAGTCGGTATTGTGCCTTTTGTAATAAATTCGGATGCAATTTCTGTGTTTCATCGTCAATAAGAGGGTCCAAGAGATACAGTAAACCTGAAGTGAAGCATCGGAATCTAAAACTGGAATCACAGGAGAGGTTCAAATCATAGAAAGTTAGAGTGTCAGTCCTCTTCTACTTAAGTCGGCATTTTGAATTTTGTATTACATTCGGATGCAATTTCTGTGTTTCATCGTCAATGAGAAGGTCAAGGGGATACAGTAAACGTGAAGTGAAGCATCGGAATCGTAAAATGGACTCACAGGAGAGGTTCAAATCATAGATAGTGAGAGTGTCAGTCCTCTTGTACTTAAGTCGGCATTGTGCCTTTTGTATTACATTCGGATGCAATTTCTGTTTTTCATCGTCAATAAGAAGGTCCAAGGGATACAGCAACCCTGAAGTGAAGCATCGGAATCTAAAACTGGACTCACAGGAGAGTTTCAAATCATAGAAAGTTAGAGTTTCAGTCCTCTTGTACTTAAGTCGGCATTGTGCCTTTTGAATTAACTCTGATGCAATTTCTGTGCGTCATCGTCAAAAAGAAGGTCCAAGGGATACAGTAAACCTGAAGTGATGCATCGGAATCTAAAACTGGACTCACAGCACAGGTTCAAATCATAGGAAGTTAGCGTGTCTGTCCTCTTGTACTTATGTCGGCATTGTGCCTTTTGTATTAAATTCGGATGCAATTTCTGTGTTTCATCGTCAATAAGAAGGTCCAAGGTATACAGTTAACATGAAGTGAAGCATCGGAATCTGAAACTGGACTCACACGAGAGGTTCAAATCATAGAAAGTAAGAGTGTCAGTCCTCTTGTACTTAAGTCGGAATTGTGCCTTTTGAATTTAATTCCGATGCAATTTCTGTGTTTCATCGTCTATAAGATGATCCAAGGTATACAGTAAACGTGAAGTGAAACATCGGAATCTAGAACTGGACTCATAGGAGAGGTTCAAAACATAGAGACGTTAGAGTGGTAGTCCTCTTGTACTTAAGTCGGCATTGTGCCTTTCGTATTAAATTCGGATGCAATTTCTGTGTTTCATCGTCAATAAGAAGGTCCAAGGGATACAATAACCTGAAGTGAAGCATCGGAATCTAAAACTGGACTCACAGGAGAGGTTCAAATAATAGAAAGTTAGAGTGTCAGTCCTCTTGTACCTAAGTCGGCATTGTCCCTTTTGTATTAAATTCGGATGCAATTTCTATGTATCATCGTCAATAAAAAGGTCCAAGGTATACAGTAAACCTCAAGTGCAGCATCGGAATCTAAAACTGGACACAGGAGAGGATCAAATCTTAGAAAGTTAGAGTGTCAGTCCTCATGTACTTAAGTCGGCATTGTGCTTCCTGTATTAAATTCGGATGCAATTTCGGTTTCTCATCGTTAATAAGAAGGTCCAAGGTATACACTAAACCTGAATTGAAGCATCGGAAACTAAAACTGGACTCACAGGAAAGTTTCAAATTATAGAAAGTTAGAGTGTCAGTCCTCTTGTACTTAAGAAGGCATTGTGCCTTTTGAATTTAATTTCAATGCAATTTCTGTACTTCATCCTCAATAATAAGTTCCAAGGTATACAGTAAACCAGAAGTGAAGCACCGGAATCTAAAACTGGACTCACAGGACAGGTTCAAATCATAGAAAGTTAGAGTGTCAGTCCTCTTGTACCTAAGTCGGCATTATGCCTTTTAAATTTAATTCCGATGCAATTTCTGTGTTTCATCGTCGATAAGAAGTTCCAAGGAATAGAGTAAACCTCAAGTGAAGCATCGGAATCTAAATCTGGCCTCACAGGAGAGGTTCAAATCATAGAAAGTTAGTGTGTCAGACCTCTTGTAGTTAAGTCGGCATTGTGCCTTTTGTAATAAATTCGGATGCAATTTCTGTGTTTCATCGTCAATAAGAAGGTCGAAGGAATACAGTAAACCTGAAGTGAAGCATCGGATTCTAAAACTGAACTCACAGGAGAGGTTCAAATCATTGAAAGTGAGAGTGTCAGTCCTCTTGTACTTAAGTCGGTATTGTGCCTTTTGTATTAAATTCGGATGCAGTTTCTGTGTTTCATCGTCAATAGGAAGGTCCAAGGGATACAGTAAACCGAAGTGAAGCATCCGAATCTAAAACTGGACTCACCGGAGAGGATCATAACATAGAAAGATAGTCAGTCCTCTTGTACTTAAGTCGTCATTGTGCATTTTGAATTTAATTCCGTTCCAATTCCTGTGTTTCATCGTCAATTAGATAGTGCAAGGTATACATTAAACCTGAAGTGTGAGCATCGGAATGTAAAACTCGACTCACAGGAGAGGTTCAAATCTAAAAAAGTTAGACTGTCAGTCCTCTTGTACTTAAGTCGGCATTGTGCCGTTTGTATTAAATTCGGATGCAATTTCTGTGTTTCATCGTCAATAAGAAGGTCCAAGGGATACAGTAAACCTGAAGTGTAGCATCGGAATCTAAAACTGGACCCACAGGAGAGTTCCAAATCATAGAAAGTTAGACTGTCAGTCCTCTTGTACTTAGGTCGGCATTGTGACTTTTGAATTTCATTCCGATGCAATTTCTGTGCTTCATCGTCAAGAGGAAGGTCCAAGGGATACAGTAAACCTGAAGTGAAGCATTGGAATCTAAATCTGGACTCACAGGAGAGGTTCAAATCATAGAAAGTTGGAGTGTCAGTCCTCTTGTAACTAAAACGGCATTATGCCTTTTGAATTTAATTCCGATGCAATTTCTGTGTTTCATCGTCGATAAGAAGTACCAAGGAATACAGTAAACCTCAAGTGAAGCATCGGAATCTAAATCTGGACTCACAGGAGAGGTTCAAATCATAGAAAGTTAGTGTGTCAGTCCTCTTGTACCTAAGTCGGCATTATGCGTTTTGAATTTAATTCCGATGCAATTTCTGTGTTTCATCGTCGATAAGAAGTACCAAGGAATACAGTAAACCTCAAGTGAAGCATCGGAATCTAAATCTGGACTCACAGGAGAGGTTCAAATCATAGAAAGTTAGTGTGTCAGACCTCTTGTAGTTAAGTCGGCATTGTGCCTTTTGTATTAAATTCGGATGCAATTTCTGTGTTTCATCGTCAATAAGAAGGTCGAAGGAATACAGTAAACCTGAAGTGAAGCATCGGAATCTCAAACTGGACTCACAGGAGAGTTTCAAATCATAGAAAGTTAGAGGGTCAGTCCTCTTGTAGTTAAGTCGGCATTGTGCCTTTTGTATTAAATTCGGATGCAATATCTGTGTTTCATCGTCAATAAGAAGGTCGAAGGAATACAGTAAACCTGAAGTGAAGCATCCGAATCTCAAACTGGACTCACAGGAGAGTTTCAAATCATAGAAAGTTAGAGGGTCAGTCCTCTTGTACTTAAGTCGGCATTGTGCCTTATGAATTTAATTCCGATGCAATTTCTGTGTTTCATCGTCAATAAGAAGGTCCAAGGGATACAATAAACCTGAAGTGAAGCATCGGAATCTAAAACTGGGCTCACAGGACAGGTTCAAATCATAGAAAACTATAGTGCCAGTCCTCTTGTACTTAAGACGGCATTGTGCCTTTTGAATTTAATTCCGATGCAATTTCTGTGTTTCATCGTCAATAAGATGTTTCAAGGTATACAGTAAACCTGAAGTGAAGCATCGGAATCTAAAACTGGACTCACAGGAGAGGTTCAAATCATAGAAATTTAGAGTGTCAGTCCTTTTGAACTTAAGTCGGCATTGTGCCTTTTGTATTAAATTCGGATGCAATTTCTGTGTTTCATCGTCAATAAGAAGGTCCAAGGGGTACAGTAAACCTGAAGTGCAGCATCGGAATCTAAAACTGGACACACAGGAGAGGTTCAAATCTTAGAAAGTTAGAGTCTCAGTCCTCTCGTACTTAAGTCGGCATTGTGCCTCTTGTATTAAATTTGGATGCATTTTCGGTGTGTCATCGTCAATAAGAAGGTCGAAGGGATACAGTAAACCTGAAATGAGGCATCAGAATCTAAAACTGGACTCACAGGAGACGTTCAAATCATAGAGTGTTAGAGTGTCTGTCCTCTTATACTTAAGTCGGCATTGTGCCTTTTGTATTAAAATCGGATGCAATTTCTGTGTTTCATCGTCAATAAGAAGGTCCAAGGGATACAGTAAACCTGAATTGCAGCTTCGGAATCTAAAACTGACACACAGGAGAGGTTCAAATCATAGAAAGTTAGAGTGCCAGTCCTCTTGTACTTAAGTCGGCAATGTGCCTCTTGTATTAAATTCGGATGCAATTTCTGTGTTTCAGCGTCAATAAGAAGGTCCAAGGTATACAGTTAACCTGAATTGAAGCATCGGAATCTAAAACTGGACTCACCGGAGACGTTCAAATCATAGAAAGTGAGAGTGTCAGTCCTCTTGTACTTAAGTCGACATTCTGCCTTTTGTACTAAATTCGGATGCAATTTCTGTGTTCCATCGTCAATAAGAAGGTCCAGTGATACAGTAAACCTGTAGTGAAGCATCGGAATCTCAAACTGGACTCACAGGAGAGTTTCAAATCATAGAAAGTTAGAGGGTCAGTCCTCTTGTACTTAAGTCGGCATTGCGCCTTTTTAATTTAATTCCGATGCAATTTCTGTGTTTCATCGTCAATAAGAAGGTCCAAGGGATACAGTAAACCTGAAGTGAAGCATCGGAATCTAAAACTGGACACACAGGACAGGTTCAAATCATAGAGAGTTAGAGTGCCAGTCCTCTTGTACTTAAGTCGGCATCGTGCCTTTTGTATTAAATTCGGATGGAATTTCTGTGTTTCATCGTCAATAAGAAGGTCCAAGGGATACAGTAAACCTGAAGTGCAGCATCGGAATCTAAAATTGGACACACAGGAGAGGTTCAATTCATAGAAAGTTAGAGTGCCAGTCCTCTTGTACTTAAGTCGGCAATGTGCTTTTTGTATTAAATGCGGATCCAATTCCTGTGTTTCATCGTCAATTAGATAGTGCAAGGTATACATTAAACCTGAAGTGTGAGCATCGGAATCTAAAACTCGACTCACAGGAGAGGTTCAAATCATAGAAAGTTAGACTGTCAGTCCTCTTGTACTTAAGTCGGCATTGTGCCTTTTGTATTAAATTCGGATGCAATTTCTGTGTTTCATCGTCAATAAGAAGGTCCAAGGGATACAGTAAACCTGAAGTGTAGCATTGGAATCTAAAACTGGACCCACAGGAGAGTTCCAAATCATAGAAAGTTAGACTGTCAGTCCTCTTGTACTTAAGTCGGCATTGTGACTTTTGAATTTCATTCCGATGCAATTTCTGTGCTTCATCGTCAAGAGGAAGGTCCAAGGAATACAGTAAACCTGAAGTGAAGCATCGGAATCTAAATCTGGACTCACAGGAGAGGTTTAAATCATAGAAAGTCAGAGTGTCAGTCCTCTTGTACCTAAGTCGGCATAATGCTTTTGAATTTAATTCCGATGCAATTTCTGTGTTTCATCGTCGAAGAGAAGTTCCAAGGAATCCAGTAAACCTCAAGTGAAGCATCGGAATCTAAATCTGGACTCACCGGAGACGTTCAAATCACAGAAAGTGAGAGTGTCAGTCCTCATGTACTTAAGTCGACATTGTGCCTTTTGTATTAAATTCGAATGCAATTTCTGTGTTGCATCGTCAATAGGAAGGTCCAAGGGATACAGTAAACCTGAAGTGAAGCATCGGAATCTCAAACTGGACTCACAGGAGAGTCTCAAATCATAGAAAGTTAGAGGGTCAGTCCTCTTGTACTTAAGTCGGCATTGTGCCTTATGAATTTAATTCCGATGCAATTTCTGTGTTTCATCGTCAATAAGAAGGTTCAAGGTATACAGTAAACCTGAAGTGAAGCATCGGATTCTAAAACTTGACTCACAGGACAGGTTCACATCATAGAAAACTATAGTGCCGGTCCTCTTGTACATAAGTCGGCATTGTGCCTTTTGTATTGAATTCGGATGCAATTTCTGTGTTTCTTAGTCAATAAGAAGGTCCAAGGGATACAGTAAACCTAAAGTAAAGCATCGGAATCTAAAACCGGAGTCCCGGAGAGGTTCAAATCATAGAAAGTTAGAGTGTCAGTCCTCTTGTACTTAAGACGGCATTGTGCCTTTTGAATTTAATTCCGATGCAATTTCTGTGTTTCATCGTCAATAAGATGTTTCAAGGTATACAGTAAACCTGAAGTGAAGCATCGGAATCTAAAACTGGACTCACCGGAGAGGTTCAAATCATAGAAATTTAAAGTGTCAGTCCTCTTGTACTTAAGTCGGCATTGTGCCTTTTGTATTAAATTCGGATGCAATTTCTGTGTTTCATCGTCAATAAGAAGGTCCAAGGGGTACAGTAAACCTGAAGTGCAGCATCGGAATCTAAAACTGGACATACAGGAGAGGTTCAAATCTTAGAAAGTTAGAGTGTCAGTCCTCTCGTACTTAAGTCGGCATTGTGCCTCTTGTATTAAATTCGGATGCATTTTCGGTGTGTCATCGTCAATAAGAAGGTCGAAGGGATACAGTAAACCTGAAATGAGGCATCAGAATCTAAAACTGGACTCACAGGAGACGTTCAAATCATAGAGTGTTAGAGTGTCTGTCCTCTTGTACTTAAGTCGGCATTGTGCCTTTTGTATTAAATTCGGATGCAATTTCTGTCTTTCATCGTCAATAAGAAGGTCCAAGGGATACAGTAAACCTGAAGTGCAGCTTCGGAATCTAAAACTGACACACAGGAGAGGTTCAAATCATAGTAAGTTAGAGTGCCAGTCCTCTTGTACTTAAGTCGGCAATGTGCCTTTTGTATTAAATTCGGATGCAATTTCTGTGTTTCAGCGTCAATAAGAAGGTCCAAGGTATACAGTAAACCTGAAGTGAAGCATCGGAATCTAAAACTGGACTCACCGGAGACGTTCAAATCATAGAAAGTGAGAGTGTCAGTCCTCTTGTACTTAAGTCGACATTGTGCCTTTTGTATTAAATTCGGATGCAATTTCTGTGTTCCATCGTCAATAAGAAGGTCCAGTGATACAGTAAACCTGTAGTGAAGCATCGGAATCTCAAACTGGACTCACAGGAGAGTTTCAAATCATAGAAAGTTAGAGGGTCAGTCCTCTTGTACTTAAGTCAGCATTGTTCATTTTTAATTTAATTCCGATGTAATTTCTGTGTTTCATCGTCAATAAGAAGGTCCAAGGGATACAGTAAACCTGAAGTGAAGCATCGGAATCTAAAACTGGACACACAGGACAGGTTCAAATCATAGAGAGTTAGAGTCCCAGTCCTCTTGTACTTAAGTCGGCAGCGTGCCTTTTGTAATAAATTCGGATGGAATTTCTGTGTTTCATCGTCAATACGAAGGTCCAAGGGATACAGTAAACCTGAAGTGCAGCATCGGAATCTAAAATTGGACACACAGGAGAGGTTCAAATCATAGAAAGTTAGAGTGCCAGTCCTCTTGAACTTAAGTCGGCAATGTGCTTTTTGTATTAAATGCGGATCCAATTTCTGTGTTTCATCGTCAATAAGAAGGTCCAGGGGATACAGTAAACCTGAAGTGAAGCATCGGAATCTAAAACTGGACTCACAGGAGAGGTTTAAACTATAGAAAGTTAGAGTGTCAGTCCTCTTGTACTTAATTCAGCATTGTGCCTTTTGAATTATCTCCGATGCAATTTCTGTGCTTTATCGTCAAAAAGAAGGTCCAAGGGATACAGTAAACCTGAAGTGAAGCATCGGAATCTAAAACTGGACTCACAGGTCAGGTTCAAATCATAGTAGGTTAGAGTGTCAGTCCTCTTGTACTTAGGTCGGCATTGTGCCTTTTCTATTCAATTCGGATGCAATTTCTGTGTTTCATCGTCAATAAGAAGGTCCAAGGGATACAGTAAACCTGATGTAAAGCATCGGAATCTAAAACTGGACTCCCAGAGAGGTTCAAATCATAGAAAGTTAGAGTGTCAGTCCTCTTGTACTTAAGTCGGCATGGTGCCTTTTGTATTAAAGTCGGATGCAATTTCTGTGTTTCATCGTCAATAAGAAGGTCCAAGGGGTACAGTAAACCTGAAGTGCAGCATCGGAATCTAAAACTGGACATACAGGAGAGGTTCAAATCTTAGAAAGTTAGAGTGTCAGTCCTCTCGTACTTAAGTCGGCATTGTGCCTCTTGTATTAAATTCGGATGCATTTTCGGTGTGTCATCGTCAATAAGAAGGTCGAAGGGATACAGTAAACCTGAAATGAGGCATCAGAATCTAAAACTGGACTCACAGGAGACGTTCAAATCATAGAGTGTTAGAGTGTCTGTCCTCTTGTACTTAAGTCGGCATTGTGCCTTTTGTATTAAATTCGGATGCAATTTCTGTCTTTCATCGTCAATAAGAAGGTCCAAGGGATACAGTAAACCTGAAGTGCAGCTTCGGAATCTAAAACTGACACACAGGAGAGGTTCAAATCATAGTAAGTTAGAGTGCCAGTCCTCTTGTACTTAAGTCGGCAATGTGCCTTTTGTATTAAATTCGGATGCAATTTCTGTGTTTCAGCGTCAATAAGAAGGTCCAAGGTATACAGTAAACCTGAAGTGAAGCATCGGAATCTAAAACTGGACTCACCGGAGACGTTCAAATCATAGAAAGTAAGAGTGTCAGTCCTCTTGTACTTAAGTCGACATTGTGCCTTTTGTATTAAATTCGGATGCAATTTCTGTGTTCCATCGTCAATAAGAAGGTCCAGTGATACAGTAAACCTGTAGTGAAGCATCTGAATCTCAAACTGGACTCACAGGAGAGTTTCAAATCATAGAAAGTTAGAGGGTCAGTCCTCTTGTACTTAAGTCAGCATTGTTCATTTTTAATTTAATTCCGATGTAATTTCTGTGTTTCATCGTCAATAAGAAGGTCCAAGGGATACAGTAAACTTGAAGTGAAGCATCGGAATCTAAAACTGGACACACAGGACAGGTTCAAATCATAGAGAGTTAGAGTCCCAGTCCTCTTGTACTTAAGTCGGCAGCGTGCCTTTTGTAATAAATTCGGATGGAATTTCTGTGTTTTCATCCTCAATACGAAGGTCCAAGGGATACAGTAAACCTGAAGTGCAGCATCGGAATCTAAAATTGGACACACAGGAGAGGTTCAAATCATAGAAAGTTAGAGTGCCAGTCCTCTTGAACTTAAGTCGGCAATGTGCTTTTTGTATTAAATGCGGATCCAATTTCTGTGTTTCATCGTCAATAAGAAGGTCCAGGGGATACAGTAAACCTGAAGTGAAGCATCGGAATCTAAAACTGGACTCACAGGAGAGGTTTAAACTATAGAAAGTTAGAGTGTCAGTCCTCTTGTACTTAATTCAGCATTGCGCCTTTTGAATTATCTCCGATGCAATTTCTGTGCTTCATCGTCAAAAAGAAGGTCCAAGGGATACAGTAAACCTGAAGTGAAGCATTGGAATCTAAAACTGGACTCACAGGTCAGGTTCAAATCATAGTAGGTTAGAGTGTCAGTCCTCTTGTACTTAGGTCGGCATTGTGCCTTTTCTATTCAATTCGGATGCAATTTCTGTGTTTCATCGTCAATAAGAAGGTCCAAGGGATACAGTAAACCTGATGTAAAGCATCGGAATCTAAAACTGGACTCCCAGAGAGGTTCAAATCATAGAAAGTTAGAGTGTCAGTCCTCTTGTACTTAAGTCGGCATGGTGCCTTTTGTATTAAAGTCGGATGCAATTTCTGTGTTTCATCGTCATTAAGAAGGTCCAAGGGATACAGTAAACCTGAAGTGCAGCATCGGAATCTAAAACTGGAGACACAGGAGAAGTTCAATTCATAGAAAGTTAGAGTGTCAGTCCTCTCGTACTTACGTCGGCACTGTGCCTCTTGTATTAAATTCGGAAGCAATTTCTGTGTGTCATCGTCAATAAGAAGGTCGAAGGGATACAGTAAACCTGAAGTGATGCATCGGAATCTAAAACTTGACTCACAGGAGAGGTTCTAATCATAGAATGTTAGAGTGTCTGTCCTCCTGTAATTAAGTCGGCATTGAGCCTTTTGTATTAAATTCGGATGCGATTTCTGTGTTTCATCGTAAATAAGAAGGTCGAAGGTATACAGAATACCCAAAGTGAAGCAACGGAATCTAAAACTGGACTCATAGGAGAGGTTCAAATCACAGAAAGTTAGAGTGTCAGTCCTCTTGTACTTAAGTCGGCATTGTGCCTTTTGTATTAAATTCGGATGCAATTTCTGTGTTTCATCGTCAATAAGATGGTCCAAGGGATACAGTAAACCTGAAGTGAAGCATCGGAATCTAAAACTGGACTCACAGGAGAGGTTCAAATCATAGAAAGTTAGAGTGTCAGTCCTCTTGTACTTAATTGAGCATTGTGCCTTTTGAATTATCTCCGATGCAATTTCTGTGCTTCATTGTCAAAAAGAAGGTCCAAGGGATACAGTAAACATGAAGTGAAGCTTCGGAATCTAAAACTGGACTTATAGGACAGGTTCAAATCATAGAAAGTTAGAGTGTCAGTCCTCTTGTACTTAAGTCTGCATTGTGCCTTTTGAATTTAATTCCGATGCAATTTCTGTGTTTCATCGTGAATTAGGTGTTCCAATTTATACAGTAAGCCTGAAGTGAAGCATCGTAATCTAAAACTGAACTCACAGGAGAGGTTCAAATCATAGATAGTTAGGGTGTCAGTCCTCTTGTACTTAAGTCGGCATTGTGCCTTTTGTATTAAAGTCGGATGCAATTTCTGTGTTTCATCGTCAACAAGAAGGTCCAAGGGATACAGTAATCCTGAAGTGCAACATCGGAATCTAAAACTGGACACACAGGAGAGGTTCAAATCATAGAAAGTTAGAGTGTCAGTCCTCACGTACTTAAGTGGGCATTGTGATTTTTGTATTAAAATCGAATGCAATTTCTGTGTCTCATCGTCAATAAGAAGATCCAAGGTATACAGTTAACCTGAAATGAAGCATCGGAATCTAAAACTGGACTCACAGGAGGGATACAAATCATAGAAAGTTAGAGTGCCAGTCCTCTTGTACTTAAGCCGGCATTGTGCTTTTTCAATTTAATGCCGATGCAATTTCTGTGCTTCATCGTCAATAAGAAGGTCCATGGTATACAGTAAACCTGAGGTGTAGCATCGGTATTTAAAACTGGACCGGCAGGAGAGGTATAAATCATAGAAAGTTACAGTGCCAGTCCCTTGTACTTAAGTCGCCATTGTGCCTTTTGAATTTATTTGCGATGCAATTTCTGTCTTTCATCGTCAATTAGGTGTTCCAAGGATACAGTAAGCCTGAAGTGAAGCATCGTAATCTAAAACTGGACTCACAGGAGAGGTTCTAATCATAGATAGTTAGGGTGTCAGTCCTCTTGTACTTAAGTCGGCATTGTGCCTTTTGTATTAAAGTCGGATGCAATTTCAGTGTTTCATCGTCAATAAGAAGGTCCAAGGGATACAGTAAACCTGGAGTGATGGATCGGAATCTAAAACTGGACTAACAGTAGAGGTTCAAATCATAGAACGTTAGAGTGTCAGTCCTCTTGCACTTAAGTCGGCATTGTGGCTCTTGTATTAAATTCGGACGCAATTTCTGTGTTTCATCGTCAATAAGATGGTCCAAGGGATACAGTAAACCTGAAGTGAAGCATCGGAATCTAAAGCTGGACTCATAGGAGAGGTTCAAATCATTGAAGGTTAGAGTGTCAGTCCTCTTGTACTTAAGTCGGCATAGTGCCTTTTGAATTAAATTCCAATGCAATTTCTGTGTTTCATCGTCAATAAGACGTTACAAGGTATACAGTAAACCTGAAGTGAACGCCGGAAACTAAAACTGGACTCACAGGACAGGTTCAAATCATAGAAAGTTAGAGTGTCAGTCCTCTTGTACTTATGTCGGCATTGTGCCTTTTGTATTAAATTTGGATGCAATTTCTGTATTTCATCGTCAATAAGAAGTTCCAAGATATACAGTACACCTGAAGTGAAGCATCGGAATCTAAAACTGGACTCAAAGGAGAGTTTCAAATCATAGAAAGTTAGAGTGTCAGTCCTCTTGTACTTAAGTCTGCATTGTGCATTTTGAATTTAATTCCGATGCAATTTCTGTGTTTCATCGTCAATAGGAAGTTCCAAGGTATACAGTAAACCTGAAGTGAAGCACCGGAATCTAAAACTGAACTCACAGGACGGGTTCTAATCATAGAAAGTTTGAGTGACAGTCGTCTTGTACTTAAATCGGCATTGTGTTTTTTGTATTAAATTCGCATGCAAATTCTGTCTTTCATCGTCAATAAGAAGGTTCAAGGGATACAGTAAACCTGAAGTGAAGCATCGGAATCTAAAACTGAACTCACAGGAGAGGTTCAAATCATAGAAAGTTAGAGTGTCAGTCCACTTGTACTTAAACCGGCATTGTGCCGTTTGAGTTTAATTAAGATGCAATTTCTCTGCTTCATCGTCAAGAAGAAGGTCCAAGATATACAGTAAACCTGAAGTGAAGCATCGCAATCTAAAACTGGACTCACAGGAGAGGTTCAAATCATAGAAAGTTAGAGTGTCTGTCCTCTTGTACTTAAGTCAGCATTGTGCCTTTTGAATTTAATTCCGATGCAATTTCTGTGTTTCATCGTCAATAATAAGGTCCAAGGTATTCAGTAAACCTGAAGTGAAGCATCGGAAACTAAAAGTGGACTCACTGGAGAGGTTCAAATTATAGAAAGTTAGAGTGTCAGTCCTCTGGTACTTATGTCGGCATTGTGCCTTTTGTATCAAATTCGGATGCAATTTCTGTGTTTCATCGTCAATAAGAAGGTCCAAGGGATACAGCAAACCTGAAGTAAAGCATCGGAATCTAAAACTGGACTCACAGGAGGGGTTCAAATCATACAAAGTTAGAGTGTCAGTCCTCTTGTACTTAAGTCTGCATTGTGCCTACCGAATTTAATTCCGATGCAATTTCTGTGTTTCATCGTCAATAGGAAGTTCCAAGGTATACAGTAATCTTGAAGTGAAGCATCGGAATCTAAAACTGGACTCACAGGAAAGGTTCATATCATAGAGAGTTAGAGTGTCAGTCCTCTTGTACTTAAGTCGGCATTGTGCCTTTTGTATTAAATTTGGATGCAATTTCTGTGTTTCATCCTCAATAAGAGGGTCCAAGGGGTACAGTAAACCTGAAGTGAAGCATCGGAGTCTAAAACTGGACTCTCAGGAGAGGTTCAAATCATAGAAAGTTAGAGTGTCAGTCCTCTCGTACTTACGTCGGCACTGTGCCTCTTGTATTAAATTCGGATGCAATTTCTGTGTTTCATTGTCAATAGGAAGGTCCAAGGGATACAGTAAACCTGAGGTGAAGCATCGGAATCTAAAACTGGACTAACAGGAGAGGTTCAAATCATAGAAAATTAGAGTGTCCGTCCTCTTGTACTTAAGTCGGCATTGTGCCTTTTGTATTAAATTCGGATGCAAATTCTGTGTCTCAACGTCAATAAGAAGGTCCAAGGGATACAGTAAACCTGAAGTGAAGCATCGGAATCTAAAACTGGACTCACAGGACAGGTTCAAATCATAGAAAGTTAGAGTGTCAGTAATCTTGTACTTAAGTCGGCATTGTGCCATTGGAATTTAATTCCGATGCAATTTCTGTGTTTCATCGTCAATAAGAAGATCCAAGAGATACAGTACACCTGAAGTGAAGCATCGGAATCTAAAACTGGACTCATAGGAGAGTTTCAAATCATAGAAAGTTAGAGTGTCAGACCTCTTGTACTTAAGTCTGCATTGCGCATTTTGAATTTAATTCCGATGCAATTTCTGTGTTTCATCGTCAATTAGGTGTTCCAAGGTATACAGTAAGCCTGAAGTGAAGCATCGTAATCTAAAACTGGACTCACAGGAGAGGTTCAAATCATAGATAGTTAGGGTGTCAGTCCTCTTGTACTTAAGTCGGCATTGTGCCTTCTGTATTAAAGTCGGATGCAATTTCTGTGTTTCATCGTCAATAAGAAGGTCCAAGGGATACAGTAAACCTGGAGTGAAGCATCGGAATCTAAAACTGGACTAACAGTAGAGGTTCAAATCATAGAAAGTTAGAGTGTCAGTCCTCTTGCACTTAAGTCGGCATTGTGCCTCTTGTATTAAATTCGGACGCAATTTCTGTGTTTGATCGTCAATAAGATGGTCCAAGGGATACAGTAAACCTGAAGTGAAGCATCGGAATCTAAAACTGGACTCATAGGAGAGGTTCAATTCTAAGAAGATCCAAGAGATACAGTACACCTGAAGTGAAGCATCGGAATTTAAATCTGGACTCATAGGAGAGTTTCAAATCATAGAAAGTTAGAGTGTCAGTCCTCTTGTACTTAAGTATGCATTGTGCATTTTGAATTTAATTCCGATGCAATTTCTGTGTTTCATCGTCAATAGGAAGTTCCAAGGTATACAGTAAACCTGAAGTGAAGCATCGGAATCTAAAACTGGGCTCACAGGAGAGGTTCAAATCATAGAAAGTTAGAGTGCCTGTCTACTTGTACTTAAACCGGCATTGTGCCGTTTGAATTTCATTCCGATGCAATTTCTGTGCTTCATCGTCAATAAGAAGGACCATGATATACAGTAAACCTGAAGTGAAGCATCAAAATCCAAAACTGGACTCACGGGAGAGTATCAAAGCATAGGAAGTTAGAGTGTCCGTCCTCTTGTACTTATGTCGGCATTGTGCCTTTTGAATTTAATTCCGATGCAATTTCTGTGCTTCATCATCAATAAGAAGGTCCATGGTATACAGTAAAACTTAAGTGTAGCATCGGCATCTAAAACTGGACCCACAGGAGAGTTTCAAATCATAGAAAGTTAGAGCGCCAGTCCTCTTGTACTTAAGTCGGCATTGTGCCTTTGGAATTTAATTCCGATGCAATTTCTGTGTTTCATCGTCAATAATAAGGTCCAAGGTATTCAGTAAACCTGAAGTGAAGCATCGAAAACTAAAAGTGGACTCACAGGAGAGGTTCATATTATAGAAAGTTAAAGTGTCAGTCCTCTTGTACTTATGTCGGCATTGTGCCTTTTGTATTAAATTCGGATGCAATTTCTGTGTTTCATCGTCAATAAGAAGGGCCAAGGGATACAGCAAACCTGAAGTAAAGCATCGGAATCTAAAACTGGACTCACAGGAGTGGTTCAAATCATACAAAGTTAGAGTGTCAGTCCTCTTGTACTTAAGTCTGCATTGTGCCTACCGAATTTAATTCCGATTCAATTTCTGTGCTTCATCGTCAATAGGAAGTTCCAAGGTATACAGTAAACCTGAAGTGAAGCACCGGAATCTAAAACTGAACTCGCAGGACAGGTTCAAATCATAGAAAGCGAGAGTGTCAGTCCTCTTGTACTTAAGTCGGCATTGTGCTTTTTGTATTAAATTCGGATGCAATTTCTGTGTTTCATCTTCAATAAGACGGTCAAAGGGATACAGTAAACCTGAAATGAAGCATCGGAATCTAAAACTGGACTCACAGGAGTGGTTCAAATCATAGAAAGTTAGAGTGTCAGTCCTCTTGTACCTAAGTCGGCATTGTGCCTCTTGTATTAATTTCGGATGCAATTTCTGTGTTTCATCGTCAATAAGAAGGTCCAAGAGATGCAGTAAACCTGATGTGAGGCATCGGAATCTAAAACTGGACTCACAGTAGAGGTTCAAATCATATATATTTAGAGTGTCACTCGTCTTGTACTTAAGTCGGCATTGTGCCTTTTGTATTAAATTCGGATGCAATATCTGTATTTCATCGTCAATAAGATGGTCCATGTGATACAGTAAACCTGAAGTGAAGCATCGGAATCCAAAACTGGACTCACAGGAGAGGTTCAAATCATAGAAAGTTAGAGTGCCAGTCCTCTTGTACTAAAGTCGGCATTGTGCCTTTTCAATTTAATTCCGATGCAATTTCTGTGCATCATCGTCATAAAGAAGGTCCAAGGGATACTGTAAACCTGAAGTGAAGCATCGGAATCTAAAACTGGAGTCACAGGAGAGGTTCAAATTATAGAAAGTTAGAGTGGCAGTCCTCTTGTACTTATGTCGGCATTGTGCCTTTTGTATTAAATTCGGATGGAATTTCTGTGTTTCATCGTCAATAAGAAGGTCCAAGTTATACAGTAAAATTGAAGTGAAGCATCGGAATCTAAATCTGGACTCACAAGAGAGGTTAAAATCATACAAAGTTAGAGAGTCAGTCCTCTTGTAATTGAGTCGGCATTGTGCCTTTTGAATTTAATTCCGATGCAATTTCTGTGCTTCATCGTCAATAGGATAGTCCATGGCATTCAGTAAACCTGAAGTGTAGCATCGGCATCTAAAACTGGACCCACAGGAGAGGTTCAAATCATAGAAAGTTAGAATGCCAGTTCTCTTGTACTTAAGTCGGCATTGTGCCTTTTGAATTTAATTCCGATGCAATTTCTGTGTTTCATCGTCATTCAGACGGTCCAAGGTATACAGTAAACCCGAAGTGATGCATCGGAATCTAAAACTGGAGTCACAGGAGAGGTTCAAATTATAGAAAGTTAGAGTGGCAGTCCTCTTGTACTTATGTCGGCATTGTGCCTTTTGTATTAAATTCGGATGGAATTTCTGTGTTTCTTCGCCAATAAGAATGTCCAAGGGATACAGTAAACCTGAAGTAAAGCATCGGAATCCAAAACTGGACTCACAGGAGAGGTTCAAATCATAGAAAGTTAGAGTGTCAGTCCTCTTGTACTTAAGTCGGCATTGTGCCTTTTGTATTAGATTCGGATGCAGTTTCTGTGTTTCATCGTCAATAAGAAGGTCCAAGGGATACAGTAAACCTGAAGTGAAGCATAGTAATCTAAAACTGGACTCACAGGAGAGGTTCTAATCATAGAAAGTTAGAGTGTCAGTCCTCTTGTACCTAAGTCGGCATTGTGCCTTTTGTATTAAATTTTGATGCAATTTCCGTGTTTCATCGTCAATAAGAAGGTCCAGGCTATACAGTAAATATGAAGTGAAGCATCGGAACCTAAAACTGGACTCACAGGAGAGGTTCAAATCATAGAAAGTTAGAGTTTCTGTCCTCTCGTACTTAAGTCGGCATTGTGCCTCTTGTATTAAATTCGAATGCAATATCTGTGTTCCATCGTCAATAAGAAGGTCCAAGGGATACAGTAAACCTGAAGTGAAGCATTGGAATCTAAAACTGGATTCACAGGAGAGGTTCGAATCATAGAAATTTAGAGTGTCAGTCCACTTGTACTTAAACCGGCATTGTGCCGTTTGAATTTAATTCCGATGCAATTTCTGTGCTTCATCGTCAAAAAGAAGGTCCAAGATATACAGTAAACCTGAAGTGAAGCATCGGAGTCTAAAACTGGACTCACAGGAGAGGTTCAAATCATAGAAAGTGAGAGTGTCAGTCCTCTTGTACTTAAGTCGGCATTGTGCTTTTTGTATTAAATTCGGATGCAATTTCTGTGTTTCATCGTCAATAAGAAGGTCCAAGGGATACAGTAAACCTGAAGTGAAGCATCGGAATCTAAGACTGGACTCACAGGAGAGGTTCAAATCATACAAAGTTAGAGTGTCAGTACTCTTGTACTTAAGTCGGCATTGTGCATTTTGTATTAAATTCAAATGCAATTTCTGTGTTTCATCGTCAATAAGAAGGTACAGGGGATACAGTAAACCTGAAGTAAAGCATCAGAATCAAAACCTGGACTCCCAGAGAGGTTCAAATCATAGAAAGTTAGAGTGTCAGTCCTCTTGTACTTAAGTCGGCATTGTGCCTTTTGAATTTAATTCCGATGCAATTTCTGTGTTCCATCGTGAATTAGGTGTTCCAAGGTATACAGTAAGCCTGAAGTGAAGCATCGTAATCTAAAACTGGACTCACAGGAGAGGTTCAAATCATAGATAGTTAGGGTGTCAGTCCTCTTGTTCTTAAGTCGGCTTTGTGCCTTTTGTATTAAAGTCAGATGCAATTTCTGTGTTTCATCGTCAACAAGAAGGTCCAAGGGATACAGTAAACCTCAAGTGCAGCATCGGAATCTAAAACTGGACACACAGGAGAGGTTCAAATCATAGAAAGTTAGAGTGTCAGTCCTCACGTACCTACGTCGGCATTGTGCCTCTTGTATTAAATTCGGTAGCAATTTCTGTGTGTCATCGTCAATAAGGAGGTCGAAGGGATACAGTAAACCTGAAGTGTGGCATCGAAATCTAAACCTGGACTCACAGGAGAGGTTCAAATCATAGAATGTTAGAGTGTCTGTCCTCTTGTACTTAAGTCGGCATTGTGCCTTTTGTACTAAATTCGAATGCGATTTCTGTGTCTCATCGTCAATAAGAAGGTCCAAGGTATACAATTAACCTGAAGTGAAGCATCGGAATCTAAAACTAGACTCACAGGAGGGATTCAAATCATAGAAAGTTAGAGTGCCAGTCCTCTTGTACTTAAGCCGGCATTGTGCATTTTCAATTTAATGCCGACGCAATTTCTGTGCTTCATCGTCATTAAGAAGGTCCACGGTATACAGTAAACCTGAAGTGTAGCATTGGCATTTTTAAACTGGACCCGCCGGAGAGGTATAAATCATAGAAAGTTACAGTGCCAGTCCCCTTGTACTTAAGTCGGCATTGTGCCTTTTGAATTCATTCCGATGCAATTTCTGTGTTTCATCATCAATAAGAAGGTCCAAGGTATACAGTAAACCTGAAGTGAAGCATCGGATTCTAAAACTGGAATCACAGGAGAGGTTCATATCATAGAAATTTAGAAAGTCAGTCCTCTTGTACTTAAGTCGGTATTGTGCCTTTTGTACTAAATCCGGATGCAATTTCTTTGTTTCATCATCAATAAGAAGGTCCAAGGGATACAGTAAACCTGGAGTGAAGCATCGGAATCGGAAACTGGACTAACAGTAGAGGTTCAAATCATATAAAGTTAGAGTGTCAGTCCTCTTGTACTTAAGTCGGCAATGTGCCTTTTGTATTGAATTCGGATGCAATTTCTGTGTTTCATCGACAATAAGAAGGTCCAAGGGATACAGTAAAATTGAAGTGAAGCATCGGAATCTAAATCTGGACTCACAGGAGAGGTTAAAATCATAGAAAGTTAGAGAGTCAGTCATCTTGTACTTGAGTCGCATTGTGCCTTTTGAATTTAATTCCGATGCAATATCTGTGCTTCATCGTCAATAAGAAAGTCCATGGCATTCAGTAAACCTGAAGTGTAGCATCGGCATCTAAAACTGGACCCACAGGAGAGGTTCAAATCATAGAAAGTTAGAATGCCAGTTCTCTTGTACTTAAGTCGGCATTGTGCCTTTTGAATTTAATTCCGATGCAAATTCTGTGTTTCTTCGTCATTCTGTCGGTCCAAGGTGTACAGTAAACCCGAAGTGAAGCATCGGAATCTAAAACTGGACTCACAGGAGAGGTTCAAATCATAGAAAGAGTGTCAGTCCCCTTCTACTTAAGTCGGCATTGTGCCTTTTGTATTAAATTCGGATGCAATTTCTGTGTTTCATCGTCAATAAGAAGGTCCAAGGGATACAGTAAACCTGACGTGAGGCATGGGAATCTAAAACTGGACTCACAGGAGAGGTTCAAATAATAGAAATTTAGAGTGTCACTCCTTTGTACTTAAGACGACATTGTGCCTTTTGTATTAAATTCGGATGTAATTTCTGTATTTCATCGTCAATAAGATGGTCCAATGGATACAGTAAAATAGAAGTGAAACATCGGAATCCAAAACTGGACTCACAGGAGAGGTTCAAATCATAGAAAGTTAGAGTGTCAGTCCTCTTGTACTAAAGTCGACATTGTGCCTTTTGAATTTAATTCCGACGTAATTTATGTGTTTCTACGTCAATATGAGATTCCAAGGCATACAGTAAACCTGAAGTGAACCACCGGAATCTAAGACTGGACTCACAGGACAGGTTCAAACATAGAAAGTAAGTGTGTCATTCCTCTTGTACTTAAATCGGCATGGTGCCTTTTGAATTTAATTCCGATGCAATTTCTGTGTCTCATCGTCAATAAGAAGTTCCAAGGTATACAGTAAACCTGAAGTGAAGCATCGGAATCTAAAACTGGACTCACAGGAGAGGTTCAAATCAGAGAAGGAGAGTCAGTCCTCTTGTACCTAAGTCGGCATTGTGCCTTTTGAATTTAATTAAAATGCAATTTCTGTGTTTCATCGTCAATAAGAAGTTACAAGGTATACAGTAAACCTGAAGTGAAGCACGGAAACTAAAACTGGACTCACAGGACAGGTTCAAATCATAGAAAGTTAGAGTGTCAGTCCTCTTCTACTTAAGTCGGCATTGTGCCTTTTGTATTAAATTCGGATGCAATTTCTGTGTTTCATCGTCAATAAGAAGGTCCTAGGGATACAGTACACCTGAAGTGAAGCATCGGAATCTATAACTGGACTCATAGGAGAGTTTCAAATCATAGCAAGTTAGAGTGTCAGTCCTCTTGTACATAAGTCGGCATTGTGCATTTTGAATTTACTTCCGATGCAATTTCTGTGTTTCATCGTCAATTAGAAGTTCCAAGGTATACAGTAAACCTGATGTGAAGCACCGGAATCGAAAACTTACCTCACAGGACAGGTTCAAATCATAGAAAGTTAGAGTGTCAGTCTTCTTGTACTTAAATCGACATTGTGTTTTTCGTATTAAATTCGGATGCAATTTCTGTGTTTCATCGTCAATAAGAAGGTTCAAGGGATACAGTAAACGCTAAGTGAAGCATCGGAATCTAAAACTGGACTCACAGGAGAGGTTCAAATCATAGAAAGTTAGAGTGTCAGTCCACTTGTACTTAAACCGGCATTGTGCCGTTTGCATTTAATTCCGATGCAATATCTGTGCTTCATCGTCAAAAAGAAGGTCCGAGGGATACAGTAAACCAGAAGTGAAGCTTCGGAATCCAAAGGTGGACTCACAGGAGAGGCTAAAATCATAGAAAGTTAGAGTGTCAGTCCTCTTGTACTTAAGTCGGCATTGTGCCTTTTGAATTTAATTCCGATGCAATTTCTATGTTTCATCGTGAATAAGAGGGTCCAAGGTGTACAGTATACATGAAGTGAAGCATCGGAATCTAAAACTGGACTCACAGGAGAGATTCAAATCATAGAAAGTTAGAGTGCCTGTCCTCATGTACATATGTCGGCATTGTGCCTTTTGAATTTATTTGCGATGCAATTTCTGTGCTTCATCATCAATAAGAAGGTCCATGGTATACTGTAAATTTTAAGAGTAGCATCGTCATCTAAAACTGGAACCACAGGAGAGTTTCAAATCATAGAAAGTTAGAGCGCCAGTCCTCTTGTACTTATGTCGGCATTGTGCCTTTTGTATTAAATTCGGATGCAATTTCTGTGTTTCATCGTCAATACGTAGGTCCAAGGGATACAGTAAACCTGAAGTGGAGCATCGGAATCTAAAACTGGACTCACAGGAGTGGTTCAAATCATGGAAAATTTAGAGTGTCAGTCCTCTTGTACTTAAGTCTGCATTGTGCCTACCGAATTTAATTCCGATGCAATTTCTGTGTTTCATCGTCAATAAGAAGTTCCAAGTTATACACTAATCCTGAAGTGAAGCATCGGAATCTAAAACTGGACTCACAGGAGAGGTTCATATCATACAGAATTTGGGTGTCAGTTCTCTTGTACTTAAGTCGGCATTTTGCCTTTTGTATTAAATTCGGATGCAATTTCTGTGTTTCATCGTCAATAAGAAGGTCCAAGGGATACAGTAAACCTGAATAGAGGCATCGGAATCTAAAATTGGACTCACAGGAGAGGTTCAAATCATAGAAATTTAGAGTGTCACTCCTCTTGTACTTAAGTCCGCATTGTGCCTTTTGAATTAAATTCGGATGCAATTTCTGTGTTTCATCGTCAATAAGGAGGTCCAAGGGATACAGTAAACCTGAAGTGAAGCATCGGAATCTAAAACTGGACTCATAGGAGAGTTTCAAAACATTGAAAGTTAGAGTGTCAGTCCTCTTGGACTTAAGTCGGCATTGTGCTTTTTGTATTAAATTCGGATGCAATTTCAGTGTTTCATCGTCAATAAGAAGGTCCAAGGGATACAGTAAACCTGAAGTGAAGCATCGGAATCTAAAACTGGACTCACAGGAGAGGTTCAAATCATAGAAAGTTAGAGTGTCTGTCCTCTCGTACTTAAGTCGGCATTGTGCCTCTTGTATTAAATTCGGATGCAATTTCTGTGTTTCATCGTCAATAAGAAGGTCCAAGGGATACAGTAAACCTGAATAGAGGCATCGGAATCTAAAACTGGACTCACAGGAGAGGTTCAAATCATAGAAATTTAGAGTGTCACTCCTCTTGTACTTAAGTCCGCATTGTGCCTTTTAAATTAAATTCGGATGCAATTTCTGTGTTTCATCGTCAATAAGGAGGTCCAAGGGATACAGTAAACCTGAAGTGAAGCATCGGAATCTAAAACTGAACTCATAGGAGAGTTTCAAAACATTGAAAGTTAGAGTGTCATTCCTCTTGTACTTAAATCGGCATTGTGCCTTTTGTATTAAATTCGGATGCAATTTCTGTATTTCATCGTCAATAAGATGGTCCAATGGATACAGTAAAATAGAAGTGAAACATCGGAATTCAAAACTGGACTCACAGGAGAGGTTCAAATCATAGAAAGTTAGAGTGTCAGTCCTCTTGTACTAAAGTCGACATTGTGCCTTTTGAATTTAATTCCGACGTAATTTATGTGTTTCTACGTCAATATGAAATTCCAAGGCATACAGTAAACCTGAAGTGAACCACCGGAATCTAAAACTGGACTCACAGGACAGGTTCAAACATAGAAAGTAAGTGTGTCATTCCTCTTGTACTTAAATCGGCATTGTGCCTTTTGAATTTAATTCCGATGCAATTTCTGTGTCTCATCGTCAATAAGAAGTTCCAAGGTATACAGTAAACCTGAAGTGAAGCATCGGAATCTAAAACTGGACTCACAGGAGAGGTTCAAATCATAGAAGGAGTGTCAGTCCTCTTGTACCTAAGTCGGCATTGTGCCTTTTGAATTTAATTAAAATGCAATTTCTGTGTTTCATCGTCAATAAGAAGTTACAAGGTATACAGTAAACCTGAAGTGAAGCACGGAAACTAAAACTGGACTCACAGGACAGGTTCAAATCATAGAAAGTTAGAGTGTCAGTCCTCTTCTACTTAAGTCGGCATTGTGCCTTTTGTATTAAATTCGGATGCAATTTCTGTGTTTCATCGTCAATAAGAAGGTCCTAGGGATACAGTACACCTGAAGTGAAGCATTGGAATCTATAACTGGACTCATAGGAGAGTTTCAAATCATAGAAAGTTAGAGTGTCAGTCCTCTTGTACATAAGTCGGCATTGTGCATTTTGAATTTACTTCCGATGCAATTTCTGTGTTTCATCGTCAATTAGAAGTTCCAAGGTATACAGTAAACCTGATGTGAAGCACCGGAATCGAAAACTTAACTCACAGGACAGGTTCAAATCATAGAAAGTTAGAGTGTCAGTCTTCTTGTACTTAAATCGACATTGTGTTTTTTGTATTAAATTCGGATGCAATTTCTGTGCTTCATCGTCAATAAGAAGGTTCAAGGGATACAGTAAACCCTAAGTGAAGCATCGGAATCTAAAACTGGACTCACAGGAGAGGTTCAAATCATAGAAAGTTAGAGTGTCAGTCCACTTGTACTTAAACCGGCATTGTGCCGTTTGCATTTAATTCCGATGCAATATCTGTGCTTCATCGTCAAAAAGAAGGTCCGAGGGATACAGTAAACCAGAAGTGAAGCTTCGGAATCCAAAGGTGGACTCACAGGAGAGGCTCAAATCATAGAAAGTTAGAGTGTCAGTCCTCTTGTACTTAAGTCGGCATTGTGCCTTTTGAATTTAATTCCGATGCAATTTCTATGTTTCATGATGAATAAGAGGGTCCAAGGTGTACAGTATACATGAAGTGAAGCATCGGAATCTAAAACTGGACTCACAGGAGAGATTCAAATCATAGAAAGTTAGAGTGCCTGTCCTCATGTACATATGTCGGCATTGTGCCTTTTGAATTTAATTGCGATGCAATTTCTGTGCTTCATCATCAATAAGAAGGTCCATGGTATACTGTAAATTTTAAGTGTAGCATCGTCATCTAAAACTGGAACCACAGGAGAGTTTCAAATCATAGAAAGTTAGAGCGCAAGTCCTCTTGTACTTATGTCGGCATTGTGCCTTTTGTATTAAATTCGGATGCAATTTCTGTCTTTCATCGTCAATACGTAGGTCCAAGGGATACAGTAAACCTGAAGTGGAGCATCGGAATCTAAAACTGGACTCACAGGAGTGGTTCAAATCATGGAAAATTTAGAGTGTCAGTCCTCTTGTACTTAAGTCTGCATTGTGCCTACCGAATTTAATTCCGATGCAATTTCTGTGTTTCATCGTCAATAAGAAGTTCCAAGGTATACACTAATATTGAAGTGAAGCATCGGAATCTAAAACTGGACTCACAGGAGAGGTTCATATCATACAGAGTTAGGGTGTCAGTTCTCTTGTACTTAAGTCGGCATTGTGCCTTTTGAATTAAATTCGGATGCAATTTCTGTGTTTCATCGTCAATAAGGAGGTCCAAGGGATACAGTAAACCTGAATAGAGGCATCGGAATCTAAAATTGGACTCACAGGAGAGGTTCAAATCATAGAAATTTAGAGTGTCACTCCTCTTGTACTTAAGTCCGCATTGTGCCTTTTGAATTAAATTCGGATGCAATTTCTGTGTTTCATCGTCAATAAGGAGGTCCAAGGGATACAGTAAACCTGAAGTGAAGCATCGGAATCTAAAACTGGACTCATAGGAGAGTTTCAAAACATTGAAAGTTAGAGTGTCAGTCCTCTTGGACTTAAGTCGGCATTGTGCTTTTTGTATTAAATTCGGATGCAATATCAGTGTTTCATCGTCAATAAGAAGGTCCAAGGGATACAGTAAACCTGAAGTGAAGCATCGGAATCTAAAACTGGACTCACAGGAGAGGTTCAAATCATAGAAAGTTAGAGTGTCTGTCCTCTCGTACTTAAGTCGGCATTGTGCCTCTTGTATTAAATTCGGATGCAATTTCTGTGCTTCATCGTCAATAAGAAGGTCCAAGGGATACAGTAAACCTGAATAGAGGCATCGGAATCTAAAACTGGACTCACAGGAGAGGTTCAAATCATAGAAATTTAGAGTGTCACTCCTCTTGTACTTAAGTCCGCATTGTGCCTTTTAAATTAAATTCGGATGCAATTTCTGTGTTTCATCGTCAATAAGGAGGTCCAAGGGATACAGTAAACCTGAAGTGAAGCATCGGAATCTAAAACTGAACTCATAGGAGAGTTTCAAAACATTGAAAGTTAGAGTGTCAGTCCTCTTGTACCTAAGTCGGCATTGTGCCTGTTGAATTTAATTCCGATGTAATTTATGTGTTTCTACGTAAATAAGAATTTCCAAGGCATACAGTAAACCTGAAGTAAACCACCGGAATCTAAAACTGGACTCACAGGACAGGTTCAAACATAGAAAGTATGAGTGTCATTCCTCTTGTACTTAAATCGGCATTGTGCCTTTTGTATTAAATTCGGATGCAATTTCTGTATTTCATCGTCAATAAGATGGTCCAAGGGATACAGTAATCCTGAAGTGAAGCATCGGAATCCAGAACTGGACTCACAGGAGAGGTTCAAATCATAGTAAGTTAGAGTGTCAGTCCTCCTGTTACTAAAGTCGGCATTGTGCCTTTTGAATTTAATTCCGATGCAATTTCTGTGCATCATCGTCATAAAGAAGGTCCAAGTGATACAGTAAACCAGAGGTGATGCATCGGAATCTAAAACTGGACAAACAGGAGAGGTTCAAATCATATTAAGTTAGAGTCCCTGTCTTCTTGTACTTAAGTTGGCATTGTGCCTTTTGAATTTAATTCCGATGCAATTTCTGTGCTTCATCGTCAATAAGAAAGTCCATGGCATACAGTAAACCAAAGTGTAGCATTGGCATCTAAAACTGGACCCACTGGAGAGGTTCAAATCATAGAAAGTTAGAATGCCAGTTCTCTTGTACTTAAGTCGGCATTGTGCCTTTTGAATTTAATTCCGATGCAATTTCTGTTTTTCATCGTCATTCAGAAGGTCCAAGGTATACAGTAAACCCGAAGTGAAGCATCGGAAGCTAAAACTGGAGTCACAGGAGAGGTTCAAATCATAGAAAGTTAGAGTGTCAGTCCTCTTGTACTTAAGTCTGCATTGTGCCTACCGAATTTAATTCCGATGCAATTTCTGTGTTTCATCGTCAATAAGAAGTTCCAAGGTATACAGTAATCCTGAAGTGAAGCATCGGAATCTAAAACTGGACTCACAGGAGAGGTTCATATCATACAGAGTTAGGGTGTCAGTTCTCTTGTACTTAAGTCGGCATTTTGCCTTTTGTATTAAATTGGGATGCAATTTCTGTGTTTCATCGTCCATAAGAGGGTCCAAGGGATAGAGTAAACCTGAAGTGAAGCATCGGAGTCTAAAACTCGACTCACAGGAGTGGTTCAAATCATACAAAGTGAGAGTGTCAGTCCTCTTGGACTTAAGTCGGCATTGTGCTTTTTGTATTAAATTCGGATGCAATTTCAGTGTTTCATCGTCAATAAGAAGGTCCAAGGGATACAGTAAACCTGAAGTGAAGCATCGGAATCCAAAACTGGACTCACAGGAGAGGTTCAAATCATAGAAAGTTAGAGTGTCTGTCCTCTCGTACTTAAGTCGGCATTGTGCCTCTTGTATTAAATTCGGATGCAATTTCTGTGTTTCATCGTCAATCAGAAGGTCCAAGGGATACAGTAAACCTGAATAGAGGCATCGGAATTTAAAACTGGACTCACAGGAGAGGTTCAAATCATAGAAATTTAGAGTGTCACTCCTCTTGTACTTAAGTCCGCATTGCGCCTTTTGAATTCAATTCGGATGCAATTTCTGTGTTTCATCGTCAATAAGGAGGTCCAAGGGATACAGTAAACCTGAAGTGAAGCATCGGAATCTAAAACTGAACTCATAGGAGAGTTTCAAAACATTGAAAGTTAGAGTGTCAGTCCTCTTGTACCTAAGTCGGCATTGTGCCTGTTGAATTTAATTCCGATGTAATTTATGTGTTTCTACGTAAATAAGAATTTCCAAGGCATACAGTAAACCTGAAGTAAACCACCGGAATCTAAAACTGGACTCACAGGACAGGTTCAAACATAGAAAGTATGAGTGTCATTCCTCTTGTACTTAAATCGGCATTGTGCCTTTTGTATTAAATTCGGATGCAATTTCTGTATTTCATCGTCAATAAGATGGTCCAAGGGATACAGTAATCCTGAAGTGAAGCATCGGAATCCAGAACTGGACTCACAGGAGAGGTTCAAATCATAGTAAGTTAGAGTGTCAGTCCTCCTGTTACTAAAGTCGGCATTGTGCCTTTTGAATTTAATTCCGATGCAATTTCTGTGCATCATCGTCATAAAGAAGGTCCAAGTGATACAGTAAACCAGAGGTGATGCATCGGAATCTAAAACTGGACAAACAGGAGAGGTTCAAATCATATTAAGTTAGAGTCCCTGTCTTCTTGTACTTAAGTTGGCATTGTGCCTTTTGAATTTAATTCCGATGCAATTTCTGTGCTTCATCGTCAATAAGAAAGTCCATGGCATACAGTAAACCAAAGTGTAGCATTGGCATCTAAAACTGGACCCACTGGAGAGGTTCAAATCATAGAAAGTTAGAATGCCAGTTCTCTTGTACTTAAGTCGGCATTGTGCCTTTTGAATTTAATTCCGATGCAATTTCTGTTTTTCATCGTCATTCAGAAGGTCCAAGGTATACAGTAAACCCGAAGTGAAGCATCGGAAGCTAAAACTGGAGTCACAGGAGAGGTTCAAATCATAGATAGTTAGAGTGTCAGTCCTCTTGTACTTAAGTCGGCATTATGCCTTTTGTATTAAATTCGGATGCAATTTCTGTGTTTCATCGTCAATAAGAAGGTCCAAGGGATACAGTAGACCTGAAGTGAAGCATAGTAATCTAAAACTGGACTCACAGGAGAGGTTCAAATCATAGAAAGTTAGAGTGTCAGTCCTCTTGTACTTAAGTCTGCATTGTGCCTACCGAATTTAATTCCGATGCAATTTCTGTGTTTCATCGTCAATAAGAAGTTCCAAGGTATACAGTAATCCTGAAGTGAAGCATCGGAATCTAAAACTGGACTCACAGGAGAGGTTCATATCATACAGAGTTAGGGTGTCAGTTCTCTTGTACTTAAGTCGGCATTTTGCCTTTTGTATTAAATTGGGATGCAATTTCTGTGTTTCATCGTCCATAAGAGGGTCCAAGGGATAGAGTAAACCTGAAGTGAAGCATCGGAGTCTAAAACTCGACTCACAGGAGTGGTTCAAATCATACAAAGTGAGAGTGTCAGTCCTCTAGGACTTAAGTCGGCATTGTGCTTTTTGTATTAAATTCGGATGCAATTTCAGTGTTTCATCGTCAATAAGAAGGTCCAAGGGATACAGTAAACCTGAAGTGAAGCATCGGAATCCAAAACTGGACTCACAGGAGAGGTTCAAATCATAGAAAGTTAGAGTGTCTGTCCTCTCGTACTTAAGTCGGCATTGTGCCTCTTGTATTAAATTCGGATGCAATTTCTGTGTTTCATCGTCAATCAGAAGGTCCAAGGGATACAGTAAACCTGAATAGAGGCATCGGAATCTAAAACTGGACTCACAGGAGAGGTTCAAATCATAGAAATTTAGAGTGTCACTCCTCTTTACTTAAGTCCGCATTGCGCCTTTTGAATTCAATTCGGATGCAATTTCTGTGTTTCATCGTCAATAAGGAGGTCCAAGGGATACAGTAAACCTGATGTGAAGCATCGGAATCTAAAACTGGACTCATAGGAGAGTTTCAAAACATTGAAAGTTAGAGTGTCAGTCCTCTTGTACCTAAGTCGGCATTGTGCCTTTTGAATTTAATTCCGATGTAATTTATGTGTTTCTACGTAAATAAGAATTTCCAAGGCATACAGTAAACCTGAAGTAAACCACCGGAATCTAAACCTGGACTCACAGGACAGGTTCTAACATAGAAAGTATGAGTGTCATTCCTCTTGTACTTAAATCGGCATTGTGCCTTTTGTATTAAATTCGGATGCAATTTCTGTATTTCATCGTCAATAAGATGGTCCAAGGGATACAGTAATCCTGAAGTGAAGCATCGGAATCCAGAACTGGACTCACAGGAGAGGTTCAAATCATAGTAAGTTACAGTGTCAGTCCTCCTGTTACTAAAGTCGGCATTGCGCCTTTTGAATTTAATTCCGATGCCATTTCTGTGCATCATCGTCATAAAGAAGGTCCAAGTGATACAGTAAACCAGAGGTGATGCATCGGAATCTAAAACTGGACAAACAGAAGAGGTTCAAATCATATTAAGTTAGAGTCCCTGTCCTCTTGTACTTAAGTTGGCATTGTGCCTTTTGAATTTAATTCCGATGCAATTTCTGGGTTTCATCGTCTATAAGAAGGTCCAAGGGATACAGTAAACCTGAAGTGTAGCATCGGCATCTAGAACTGGACCCACTGGAGAGGTTCAAATCATAGAAAGTTAGAATGCCAGTTCTCTTGTACTTAAGTCAGCATTGTGCCTTTTGAATTTAATTCCGATGCAATTTCTGTTTTTCATCGTCATTCAGAAGGTCCAAGGTATACAGTAAACCCGAAGTGAAGCATCGGAAGCTAAAACTGGAGTCACAGGAGAGGTTCAAATCATAGAAAGTTAGTGTGTCAGTCCTCTTGTACTTAAGTCGGCATTATGCCTTTTGTATTAAATTCGGATGCAATTTCTGTGTTTCATCGTCAATAAGAAGGTCCAAGGGATACAGTAGACCTGAAGTGAAGCATAGTAATCTAAAACTGGACTCACAGGAGAGGTTCAAATCATAGAAAGTTAGAGTGACAGTCCTCTTGTACCTAAGTCGACATTGTGCCTTTTTTATTAAATTCGGATGAAATTTCTGTGTTTCATCGTCAATAAGAAGGCCCAAGGGATACAGTAAACCAGAAGTGAAGCATCGGAATCTAAAACTGGATTCACAGGAGAGGTTCAAATTATAGAAAGTTAGAGTGTCAGTCCTCTTGTACTTAAGTCGGCATTGTGCCTTTTGAATTTAATTCCGATGCGATTTCTGTGTTTCATCGTCAATACGATGTTCCAAGGTATACAGTAAACCTGAAGTGAAGCATCGGAATCTAAAACTGGACTCTCAGGAGAGGTTCAAATCATAGAAAGAGTGTCAGTCCTCTTGTACTTAAGTCGGCATTGTGCCTTTTGTATTAAATTCGGATGCAATTTCTGTGTTTCATCGTCAATAAGAAGGTCCAAGGGATACAGTAAACCTGAAGTGAAGCACCGGAATCTAAAACTGAACTCACAGGACAGGTTCAAATCATGGGAAGTTAGAGTGTCAGTCCTCTTGTACTTAAATCGGCATTGTGTTTTTTGTATTAAATTCGGATGCAATTTCTGTGTTTCATCGTCAATAAGAAGGTTCAAGGTAGTCAGTAAACCTGAAGTGAAGCATCGGAATCTGTAACTGGACTCATAGGAGAGTTTCAAATCATAGAAAGTTAGAGTGTCAGTCCCCTTGTACTTAAGTCGGCATTGTGCATTTTGAATTTAATTCCGATGCAATTTCTGTGTTTCATCGTCAATAAGAAGTTCCAAGGTATACAGTAAACCTGAAGTGAAGCACCGGAATCTAAAACTGAACTCACAGGACAGGTTCAAATCATAGAAAGTTAGAGTGTCAGTTCCCTTGTACTTAAATCGGCATTGTGTTTTTTGTATTAAATTCGGATGCAATTTCTGTGTTTCATCGTCAATAAGAAGGTTCAAGGGATACAGTAAACCTGAAGTGAAGCATCGGAATCTAAAACTGGACACACAGGAGAGGTTCAAATCATAGAAAGTTAGAGTGTCAGTCCACTTGTACTTAAACCGGCATTGTGCCGTTTGAATTTAATTCCGATGCACTTTCTGTGTGTCATCGTCACAATGAAGGTCCAAGATATACAGTAAAACTTAAGTGTAGCATCGGCATCTAAAACTGGACCCACAGGAGAGTTTCAAATCATAGAAAGTTAGAGCGCCAGTCCACTTGTACTTAAGTCGGCATTGTGCCTTTTGAATTTAATTCCAATGCAATTTCTGTGTTTCATCGTCAATAATAAGGTCCAAGGTATTCAGTAAACCTGAAGTGAAGCATCGGAAAATAAAACTGGACTCACAGGAGAGGTTCAGTTCATAGAAAGTTAGAGTGTCAGTCCTCTTGTACTTATGTCCGCATTGTGACTTTTGTATTAAATTCGGATGCAATTTCTGTGTTTCATTGTCAATAAGAAGGTCCAACGAATACAGTAAACCTGAAGTAAAGCATCGGAATCTAAAACTGGACTCACAGGAGTGGTTCAAATCATAGCAAGTTAGAGTGTCAGCCCTCTTGTACTTAAGTCGGCATTGTTCCTTTTGTATTAAATTCGGATGCAATTTCTGTGTTTCATCGTCAATAAGAAGGTCCAAGGGATACAGTGCACGTGAAGTGAAGCATCGGAATCTATAACTGGACTCATAGGAGATTTTCAAATCATAGAAAGTTAGTGTGTCAGTCCTCTTGAACTTAAGTCGGCATTGTGCATTTTGAATTTACTTCCGATGCAATTTCTATGTTTCATCGTCAATAAGAAGTTCCAAGGTATACAGTAAACCTGAAGTGAAGCACCGGAATCTAAAACTGAACTCACAGGACAGGTTCAAATCATAGAAAATTAGAGTGTCAGTCCTCTTGTACTTACGTCGGCATTGTGCCTTTTGAATTTAATTCCGATGCAATTTCTATGTTTCATCGTCAATAAGAAGGACAAAGGTATACAGTATACATGAAGTGAAGCATCAGAATCTAAAACTGGACTCACAGGAGAGAATCAAATCATAGAAAGTTAGAGTGCCAGTCTTCTTTTACATAAGTCGGCATTGTGCCTTTTGAATTTAATTGCGATGCAATATCTGTGTTTCATCGTCAATAATAAGGTCCAAGGTATACAGTAAACCTGAAGTGAAGCATCAGAAACTAAAACTGGACTCACAGGAGAGGTTCAAATCATAGAAAGTTAGAGTGTCAGTCCTCTTGTACTTATGTCGGCATTGTGCCTTTCGTATTAAATTCGGATGCAATTACTGTGTTTCTTCATCAATCAGAAGGTCCAAGGAATACAGTAAACCTGATGTGAAGCATCGGAATCTAAAACTGGACTCACAGGAGTTGTTCAAATCATAGAAAGTTAGAGTGTCAGTCCTCTTGTACTTAAGTCGGCATTGTGCCTTTTGTATTAAATTGGGATGCAATTTCTGTGTTTCATCGTCTATACGTAGGTCCAAGGGATACAGTAAACCTGAAGTGAAGCATCGGAATCTAAAACTGGACGCACAGGAGTGGTTCAAATCATGGAAAGTTAGAGTGTCAGTCCTCTTGTACTTAAGTCTGCATTGTGCTTACCGAAATTAATTCCGATGCAATTTCTGTGTTTCATCGTCAATAAGAAGTTCCAAGGTATACAGTAATCCTGAAGTGAAGCATCGGAATCTAAAACTCGACTCACAGGAGAGGCTCATATCTTAGAGAGTTAGGGTGTCAGTTCTCTTGTACTTAAGTCGGCATTTTGCCTTTTGTATTTAATTCGGATGCAATTTCTGTGTTTCATCGTCAATAAGAGGGTCCAAGGGATAGAGTAAACCTGAAGTGAAGCATCGGAGTCAAAACTGGACCCACAGGAGTGGTTCAAATCATAGAAAGTGACAGTGTCAGTCCTCTTGTACTTAAGTCGGCATTGTGCCTTTTGTATTAAATTCGGATGCAATTTCTGTGTTTCATCGTCAATAAGAGGGTAAAAGGTATACAGTAAATCTGAAGTAAAGCATCGGAATCTAAAACTGGACTCACAGGAGAGGTTCAAATCATAGAAAGTTAGAGTGTCTGTCCTCTCGTACTTAAGTCGGCATTGTGCCTCTTGTATTAAATTCGGATGCAATTTCTGTGTTTCATATTCAATAAGAAGGTCCAAGGGATACAGTAAACCTGAATAGAGGCATCAGAATCTAAAACTGGACACACAGGACAGGTTCAAATCATAGAAATTTAGAGTGTCAGTCCTCTTGTACTTAAGTCGGCATTGTGCCTTTTGAATTTAATTCCGATGTAATTTATGTGTTTCTACGTAAAGAAGAATTTCCAAGGCATACAGTAAACCTGGCGTGAACCACCGGAATCAAAACTGGACTCACAGGACGGGTTCAAACATAGAAAGTATATGTGTCACTCCTCTTGTACTTAATTCGGCATTGTGCCTTTTGTATTAAATTCGGATGCAATTTTTGTATTTCATCGTCAATTAGATGGTCCAAGGGATACAGTAATCCTGAAGTGAAGCATCGGAATCCAAAACTGGACTCACAGGAGAGGTTCAAATCATAGTAAGTTAGAGTGTCAGTCCTCTTGTACTAAAGTCGGCATTGTGCCTTTTGAATTTAATTCCGATGCAATTTCTGTGCATCATCGTCATAAAGAAGGTCCAACGGATACAGTAAACCAGAAGTGAAGCATCGGAATCTAAAACTGGACAAACAGGAGAGGTTCAAATCAAATTAAGTTAGAGTCCCAGTCCTCTTGTACTTAAGTCGGAATTGTGCCTTTTGAATTTAATTCCGATGCAATTTCTGTGTTTCATCGTCAATAAGAAGGTTCAAGGGATACAGTAAACCTGAAGTGAAGCATCGGCATCTATAACTGGACTCATAGGAGAGTTTCAACTCATAGAGAGTTAGAGTGTCAGTCCTCTTGTTTTTAAGTCGGCATTGTGCATTTTGAATATAATTCCGATGCAATTTCTGTGTTTCATCGTCAATAAGAAGTTCCAAGGTATACAGTAAACCTGAAGTGAAGCACCGGAATCTAAAACTGAACTCACAGGACAGGTTCAAATCAAAGAAAGTTAGAGTGTCAGTCCTCTTGTACTTACATCGGCATTGTGTTTTTTGTATTAAATTCGGATGCAATTTCTGTGTTTCATCGTCAATAAGAAGATTCAAGGTATACAGTAAACCCGAAGTGAAGCACCGGAATCTAAAACTGAACTCACAGGACAGGTTCAAATCAAAGAAAGTTAGAGTGTCATTCCACTTGTACTTAAAGCGGCATTGTGCCGTTTGAATTTAATTCCGATGCAATTTCCGTGCTTCATCGTCAAAATGTAGGCCCAAGATATACAGTAAACCTGAAGTGAAGCATCGGAATCTAAAACTGGACTCACAGGAGAGTTTCAAATCAAAGAATGTTAGAGTGTCTGTCCTCTTGTACTTAAGTCGGCATTGTGCCTTTTGTATTAAATTCGGATGTAGTTTCTGTGTTTCATCGTCAATAAGGAGGTCCAAGGGATACAGTAAAATTGAAGTGAGCATCGGAATCTAAAACTGGACTCACAGGAGTGGTTCAAATCATGGAAAGTTAGAGTGTCAGTCCTCTTGTACTTAAGTCGGCATTGTGCCTTTTGTATTAAATTCGGATGCAATTTCTGTGTTTCATTGTCAATACGAAAGTCCAAGGGATACAGTAAACCTGAAATAAAGCATCGGAATCTAAAACTGGACTCACAGGAGTGGTTCAAATCATAGAAAGTTAGAGTGTCAGTCCTCTTGTACTTAAGTCGGCATTGTGCCTTTTGTATTAAATTCGGATGCAATTTCTGTGTTTCATCGTCAATACGTAGGTCCAAGGGATACAGTAAACCTGAAGTGAAGCATCGGAATCTAAAACTGGACTCACAGGAGTTGTTCAAATCATAGAAAGTTAGAGTGTCAGTCCTCTTGTACTTAAGTCGGCATTGTGCCTTTTGTATTAAATTCGGATGCAATTTCTGTGTTTCATCGTCAATACGTAGGTCCAAGGGATACAGTAAACCTGAAGTGAAGCATCGGAATCTAAAACTGGACTCACAGGAGTGGTTCATATCATAGAGAGTTAGGGTGTGAGTTCTCTTGTACTTAAGTCGGCATTTTGCCTTTTGTATTAAATTCGGATGCAATTTCTGTGTTTCATCGTCAATAAGAGGGTCCAAGGGATACAGTAAACCTGAATTGAAGCATCGGAATCTAAAACTGGACTCACAGGAGAGGTTCAAATCATAGAAAGTGAGAGTGTCAGTCCTCTTGTACTTAAGTCGGCATTGTTCTTTTTGTATTAAATTCGGATGCAATTTCAGTGTTTCATCGTCAATAAGAAGGTCCAAGGGGTACAGTAAACCGAAGTGAAGCATCGGAATCTAAAACTGGACTCACAGGAGAGGTTCAAATCATAGAATGTGAGAGTGTCAGTCCTCTTGTACCTAAGTCGGCATTGTGCCTTTTGTATTAAATTCGGATGCAATTTCTGTGTTTCATCGTCAATAAGAAGGTCCAAGGTATACAGTAAACCTGAAGTAAAGCATCGGAATCCAAAACTGGACTCACAGGAGGGGTTCAAATCATAGAAAGTTAGAGTGTCTGTCCACTCGTACTTAAGTCGGCATTGTGCCTCTTGTATTAAATTCGGATGCAATTTCTGTGTTTCATCGTTAATAAGAAGGTCCAATGGATACAGTAAACCTGAATAGAGGCATCGGAATCTAAAACTGGACTCACAGGAGGGGTCAAATCATAGAAATTTGGAGTGTCACTCCTCTTGTACTTAAGTCGGCATTGTGCCTTTTGAATTAAAATCGGATGCATTTTCTGTGTTTCATCGTCCATAAGGAGGTCCAAGGGATACAGTAAACCTGAAGTGAAGCATCGGAATCTAAAACTGGACTCATAGGAGAGTTTCAAATCATTGAAAGTTAGAGTGTCAGTCCTCTTGTACGTAAGTCGGCATTGTGCCTTTTGAATCTCATTCCGATGCAATTTCTGTGCTTCATCGTTAATAAGAAGGTCCATGGTATACAGTATACCTGATGTGAAGCATCGGAATCCAAAACTGGACTCACAGGATATATTCAAATCATAGGAAGTTAGAGTGTCCGTCCTCTTGTACTTATGTCGGCATTGTGCCTTTTGAATTAAATTCGGATGCAATTTCTGTGTTTCATCGTCAATAAGGAGGTCCAAGGTATACACTAAACCTGAAGTGAAGCATTGGAAACTAAAACTGGACTCATTGGAGAGTTTCAAATCATTGAAAGTTAGAGTGTCAATCCTCTTGTACTTAAGTCGGCATTGTGCCTTTTGAATTTAATTCCGATGTAATTTATGTGTTTCTACGTCAATAAGAATTTCCAAGGCATACAGTAAACCTGAAGTGAAGCATCGGAATCCAAAACTGGACTCACAGGAGAGGTTCAAATCATATTAAGTTAGAGTGTCAGTCCTCTAGTACTAAAGTCGGCATTGTGCCTTTTGAATTTAATTCCGATGCAATTTCTGTGCATCATCGTCATAAAGAAGGTCCAAGGGATACAGTAAACAAGAAGTGAAGCATCGGAATCTAAAACTGTACTAACAGGAGCGGTTCAAATCATATTAAGTTAGAGTCAGTGTCCTCTTGTACTTAAGTCGGCATTGTGCCTTTTGTATTAAATTCGGATGCAATTTCTGTGTTTCATCGTAAATAAGAAGGTCCAAGGGATACAGTAAAATTGAAGTGAAGCATCGGAATCTAAATCTGGAGTCACAGGAGAGGTTAAAATCATAGAAAGTTAGAGAGTCAGTCCTCTTGTACTTAATTGGGCATTGTGCCTTTTGAATTTCAATCCGATGCAATCTCTGTGCTTCATCGTCAATAAGAAAGTCCATGGTATACAGTAAACCTGAAGTAAAGCATCGGAATCTAAAACTAGACTCACAGGAGAGGTTCAAATCATAGGAAGTTAGAGTGTCCGTCCTCTTGTACTTAAGTCGGCATTTTGCCTTTTGAATTTTATTCCGATGCAATTTCTGTGGATCATCGTCAATAAGAAGGTCCAAGGTATACAGTAAACATGAAGTGAAGCATCGGAATTTAAAACTGGACTCACAGGAGGGATTCAAAGCATAGAAAGTTAGAGTGCCAGTCTTCTTGTACTTACGTCGGCATTGTGAATTTTGAATTTAATTCCGATGCAATTTCTGTGCTTCATTGTCAATAAGAAAGTCCATGGCATACAGTAAACCTGAAGTGTAGCATCGGCATCTAAAACTGGACCCACTGGAGAGGTTCAAATCATAGAAAGTTAGAATGCCAGGTCTCTTGTACTTAAGTCGGCATTGTGCCTTTTGTATTAAATTCGGATGCAATTTCTGTGTTTCATCGTCAATAAGAAGCTCCAAGGGATACTGTAAACCTGAAGAGAAGCATAGTAATCTAAAACTGGACTCACAGGAGAGGTTCAAATCTTAGAAACTTAGAGTGTCAGTCCTATTGTACTTAAGTCGGTATTGTGCCTTTTGTATTAAATTCGGATGCAATTTCTGTGTTTCATCGCCAATAAGAAGGTCCAAGGGATACAGTAAACCTGAAGTAAAGCATCGGAATCTAAAACTGGACTCACAGGAGAGGTTCAAATCATAGAAAGTTAGAGTGTCAATCCTCTTGTACTTAAGTCGGCATTGTGCCTTTTGTATTAAATTCGGATGCAATTTCTGTGTTTCATCGTCAATACGTAGGTCCAAGGGATACAGTAAACCTGAAGTGAAGCATCGGAATCTAAAACTGGACTCACAGGAGTGGTTCATATCATAGAGAGTTAGGGTGTCAGTTCTCTTGTACTTAAGTCGGCATTTTGCCTTTTGTATTAAATTCGGATGCAATTTCTGTGTTTCATCGTCAATAAGAGGGTCCAAGGGATACAGTAAACCTGAATTGAAGCATCGGAGTCTAAAACTGGACTCACAGGAGAGGTTCAAATCTTAGAAAGTGAGAGTGTCAGTCCTCTTGTACTTAAGTCGGCATTGTTCTTTTTGTATTAAATTCGGATGCAATTTCAGTGTTTCATCGTCAATAAGAAGGTCCAAGGGATACAGTAAACCTGAAGTGAAGCATCGGAATCTAAAACTGGACTCACAGGAGAGGTTCAAATCATAGAATGTGAGAGTGTCAGTCCTCTTGTACCTAAGTCGGCATTGTGCCTTTTGTATTAAATTCGGATGCAATTTCTGTGTTTCATCGTAAATAAGAAGGTCCAAGGGATACAGTAATATTGAAGTGAAGCATCGGAATCTAAATCTGGACTCACAGAAGAGGTTAAAATCATAGAAAGTTAGTCAGTCCTCTTGTACTTAATTGGGCATTGTGCCTTTTGAATTTCATTCCGATGCAATCTGTGTGCTTCATCGTCAATAAGAAAGTCCATGGTATACAGTAAACCTGAAGTAAAGCATCGGAATCTAAAACTAGACTCACAGGAGAGGTTCAAATCATAGGAAGTTAGAGTGTCCGTCCTCTTGTACTTAAGTCGGCATTTTGCCTTTTGAATTTTATTCCGATGCAATTTCTGTGTTTCATCGTCAATAAGAAGGACCAAGGTATACAGTAAACATGAAGTGAAGCATCGGAATTTAAAACTGGACTCACAGGAGAGATTCAAAGCATAGAAAGTTAGAGTGCCAGTCCTCTTGTACTTACGTCGGCATTGTGTCTTTTGAATTTAATTCCGATGCAATTTCTGTGCTTCATTGTCAATAAGAAAGTCCATGGCATACAGTAAACCTCAAGTGTAGCATCGGCATCTAAAACTGGACCCACTGGAGAGGTTCAAATCATAGAAAGTTAGAATGCCAGGTCTCTTGTACTTAAGTCGGCATTGTGCCTTTTGTATTAAATTCGGATGCAATTTCTGTGTTTCATCGTCAATAAGAAGCTCCAAGGGATACTGTAAACCTGAAGAGAAGCATAGTAATCTAAAACTGGACTCACAGGAGAGGTTCAAATCATAGAATGTGAGAGTGTCAGTCCTCTTGTACTTAAGTCGGCATTGTTCTTTTTGTATTAAATTCGGATGCAATTTCTGTGTTTCATCGTCAATAAGAAGGTCCAAGGGATACAGTAAACCTGAAGTGAAGCATCGGAATCTAAAACTGGACTCACAGGAGAGGTTCAAATCATAGAATGTGAGAGTGTCAGTCCTCTTGTACTTAAGTTGGCATTGTGCCTTTTGTATTAAATTCGGATGCAATTTCTGTGTTTCATCGTTAATAAGAAGGTCCAATGGATACAGTAACCCTGAATAGAGGCATCGGTATCTAAAACTGGACTCACAGGAGGGGTTCAAATCATAGAAATTTGGAGTGTCACTCTTCTTGTACTTAAGTCGGCATTGTGCCTTTTGAATTAAAATCGGATGCATTTTCTGTGTTTCATCGTCCATAAGGAGGTCCAAGGGATACAGTAAACCTGAAGTGAAGCATCGGAATCTAAAACTGGACTCATAGGAGAGTTTCAAATCATTGAAAGTTAGAGTGTCAATCCTCTTGCACTTAAGTCGGCATTGTGCCTTTTGAATTTAATTCCGATGTAATTTATGTGTTTCTACGTCAATAAGAATTTCCAAGGCATACAGTAAACCTGAAGTGAAGCATCGGAATCCAAAACTGGACTCACAGGAGAGGTTCAAAAAATAGTAAGTTAGAGTGTCAGTCCTCATGTACTAAAGTCGGCATTGTGCCTTTTGAATTTTATTCCGATGCAATTTCTGTGCATCATCGTCATAAAGAAGGTCCAAGGGATACAGTAAACCAAAAGTGAAGCATCGGAACCTAAAACTGTACTAACAGGAGCGGTTCAAATCATATTAAGTTAGAGTCAGTGTCCTCTTGTACTTAAGTCCGCATTGTGCCTTTTGTATTAAATTCGGATGCAATTTCTGTGTTTCATCGTAAATAAGAAGGTCCAAGGGATACAGTAAAATTGAAGTGAAGCATCGGAATCCAAATCTGGACTCACAGGAGAGGTTAAAATCATAGAAAGTTAGAGAGTCAGTCCTCTTGTACTTAATTGGGCATTGTGCCTTTTGAATTTAATTCCGATGCAATTTCTGTGTTTCATCGTCAATAAGAAGGTCCAAGGTATACAGTAAACATGAAGTGAATCATCGGAATTTAAAACTGGACTCACAGGAGAGATTCAAAGCATAGAGAGTTAGAGTGCCAGTCCTCTTGTACTTACGTCGGCATTGTGCCTTTTGAATTTAATTCCGATGCAATTTCTGTGCTTCATTGTCAATAAGAAAGTCCATGGCATACAGTAAACCTGAAGTGTAGCATCGGCATCTAAAACTGGACCCACTGGAGAGGTTCAAATCATAGAAAGTTAGAATGCCAGGTCTCTTGTACTTAAGTCGGCATTGTGCCTTTTGTATTAAATTCGGATGCAATTTCTGTGTTTCATCGTCAATACGTAGGTCCAAGGGATACAGTAAACCTGAAGTGAAGCATCGGAATCTAAAACTGGACTCACAGGAGTTGTTCATATCATAGAGAGTTAGGGTGTCAGTTCTCTTGTACTTAAGTCGGCATTTTGCCTTCTGTATTAAATTCGGATGCAATTTCTGTGTTTCATCGTCAATAAGAGGGTCCAAGGGATACAGTAAACCTGAATTGAAGCATCGGAGTCTAAAACTGGACTCACAGGAGAGGTTCAAATCATAGAAAGTGAGAGTGTCAGTCCTCTTGTACTTAAGTCGGCATTGTTCTTTTTGTATTAAATTCGGATGCAATTTCAGTGTTTCATCGTCAATAAGAAGGTCCAAGGGATACAGTAAACCTGAAGTGAAGCATCGGAATCTAAAACTGGACTCACAGGAGAGGTTCAAATCATAGAATGTGAGAGTGTCAGTCCTCTTGTACCTAAGTCGGCATTGTGCCTTTTGTATTAAATTCGGATGCAATTTCTGTGTTTCATCGTCAATAAGAAGGTCCAAGGTTTACAGTAAACCTGAAGTAAAGCATCGGAATCTAAAACTGGACTCACAGGAGGGGTTCAAATCATAGAAAGTTAGAGTGTCTGTCCTCTCGTACTTAAGTCGGCATTGTGCCTCTTGTATTAAATTCGGATGCAATTTCTGTGTTTCATCGTTAATAAGAAGGTCCAATGGATACAGTAAACCTGAATAGAGGCATCGGAATCTAAAACTGGACTCACAGGAGGGGTTCAAATCATAGAATTTTGGAGTGTCACTCTTCTTGTAATTAAGTCGGCATTGTGCCTTTTGAATTAAAATCGGATGCATTTTCTGTGTTTCATCGTCCATAAGGAGGTCCAAGGGATACAGTAAACCTGAAGTGAAGCATCGGAATCTAAAACTGGACTCATAGGAGAGTTTCAAATCATTGAAGGTTAGAGTGTCAGTCCTCTTGTACGTAAGTCGGCATTGTGCCTTTTGAATCTCATTCCGATGCAATTTCTGTCCTTCATCGTTAATAAGAAGGTCCATGGTATACAGTAAACCTGATGTGAAGCATCGGAATCCAAAACTGGACTCACAGGATATATTCAAATCATAGTAAGTTAGAGTGTCAGTCCTCATGTACTAAAGTCGGCATTGTGCCTTTTGAATTTTATTCCGATGCAATTTTTGTGCATCATCATCATAAAGAAGGTCCAAGGGATACAGTAAACCAAAAGTGAAGCATCGGAACCTAAAACTGTACTAACAGGAGCGGTTCAAATCATATTAAGTTAGAGTCAGTGTCCTCTTGTACTTAAGTCGGCATTGTGCCTTTTGTATTAAATTCGGATGCAATTTCTGTGTTTCATCGTAAATAAGAAGGTCCAAGGGATACAGTAAAATTGAAGTGAAGCATCGGAATCTAAATCTGGACTCACAGGAGAGGTTAAAATCATAGAAAGTTAGAGAGTCAGTCCTCTTGTACTTAATTGGGCATTGTGCCTTTTGAATTTCATTCCGATGCAATCTCTGTGCTTCATCGTCAATAAGAAAGTCCATGGTATACAGTAAACCTGAAGTAAAGCATCGGAATCTAAAACTAGACTCACAGGAGAGGTTCAAATCATAGGAAGTTAGAGTGTCCGTCCTCTTGTACTTAAGTCGGCATTGTGCCTTTTGAATTTAATTCCGATGCAATTTCTGTGTTTCATCGTCAATAAGAAGGTCCAAGGTATACAGTAAACATGAAGTGAATCATCGGAATTTAAAACTGGACTCACAGGAGAGATTCAAAGCATAGAAAGTTAGAGTGCCAGTCCTCTTGTACTTACGTCGGCATTGTGCCTTTTGAATTTAATTCCGATGCAATTTCTGTGCTTCATTGTCAATAAGAAAGACCATGGCATACAGTAAACCTGAAGTGTAGCATCGGCATCTAAAACTGGACCCACTGGAGAGGTTCAAATCATAGAAAGTTAGAATGCCAGGTGTCTTGTACTTAAGTCGGCATTGTGCCTTTTGTATTAAATTCGGATGCAATTTCTGTGTTTCATCGTCAATAAGAAGCTCCAAGGGATACAGTAAACCTGAAGAGAAGCATAGTAATCTAAAACTGGACTCACAGGAGAGGTTCAAATTTTAGAAACTTAGAGTGTCTGTCCTATTGTACTTAAGTCGGTATTGTGCCTTTTGTATTAAATTCGGATGCAATTTCTGTGTTTCATCGCCAATAAGAATTTCCAAGGGATACAGTAAACCTGAAGTAAAGCATCGGAATCTAAAACTGGACTCACAGGAGAGGTTCAAATCATAGAAAGTTAGAGTGTCAGTCCTCTTGTACTTAAGTCGGCATTGTGCCTTTTGTATTAATTTCGGATGCAATTTCTGTGTTTCATCGTCAATAAGAAGCTCCAAGGGATACAGTAAACCTGAAGTGAAGCATAGTAATCTAAAACTGGACTCACAGGAGAGGTTCATATCATAGAAAGTTAGAGTGTCAGTCCTCTTGTACCTAAGTCGGCATTGTGCCTTCTGTATTAAATTCGGATGCAATTTCTGTGTTTCATCGTCAATAAGAAGGTCCAAGGGATACAGTAAACCTAAAGTGAAGCATCGGAATCTAAAACTGGGCTCACAGGAGAGGTTCACATCATAGAAAGTGAGAGCTTCAGTCTTCTTGTACTGAAGTCGGCATTGTGCCTTTTGTATTAAATTCGGATGCAATTTCTGTGTTTCATCGTCAATAAGACGGTCCAAGGGATACAGTAAACCTGGAGTGAAGCATCGGAATCTAAAACTGGACTCACAGGATAGGTTCAAATCATAGAAAGTTAGAGTGTCAGTCCTCTTGTACCTAAGTCGGAATTGTGCCATTTGTATTAAATTCGGATGCAATTTCTGTGTTTCATCGTCAATAAGAAGGTCCAAGGTATACAGTAAACCTGAAGTGAAGCATCGGAATCTAAAACTGGACTTACAGGAGAGGTTCAAATCATAGAAAGTTAGAGTGTCTGTCCTCTCGTACTTAAGTCGGCATTGTGCCTCTTGTATTAAATTCGGATGCAATTTCTGTATATCATCGTCAATATGAAGGTTTAAGGGAGAGAGTAAACCTGAAGTGAGGCATCGGAATCCAAAACTGGACTCACAGGAGAGGTTCTAATCATAGGAAGTTAGAGTGTCTGTCCTCTCGTACTTAAGTCGGCTTTGTGCCTCTTGTATTAAATTCGGATGCAATTTCTGTATTTCATCGTCAATATGAAGGTTTAAGGGAGACAGTAAACCTGAAGTGAAGCATCGGAATCTAAATCTGGACTCACAGGAGAGGTTAAAATCATAGAAAGTTAGAGGGTCAGTCCTCATGTACTTAATTGGGCATTGTGCCTTTTGAATTTCATTCCGATGCCATTTCTGTGCTTCATCGTCAATAAGAAAGTCCATAGTATACAGTAAACCTCAAGTGAAGCATCGGAATCTAAAACTAGACTCACAGGAGAGGTTCAAATCATAGGAAGTTAGAGTGTACGTCCTCTTGTACTTATGTCGGCATTGTGCCTTTTGAATTTAATTCCGATGCAATTTCTGTGTTTCATCGTCAATAAGAAGGTCCAAGGTATACAGTAAACATGAAGTGAAGCATCGGAATTTAAAACTGGACTCACAGGAGAGATTCAAATCATAGAATGTTAGAGTGCCAGTCCTCTTGTACTTAAGTCGGCATTGTGCCTTTTGAATTTAATTCCGATGCAATTTCTGTGCTTCATCGTCAATAAGAAAGTCCATGGCATACAGTAAACCTGAAGTGTAGCATCGGCATCTAAAACTGGACCCACTGGAGAGGTTCAAATCATAGAAAGTTAGAATGCCTGTTCTCTTGTACTTAAGTCGGCATTGTGCCTTTTGAATTTAATTCCGATGCAGTTTCTGTGTTTCATCGTCATTCAGAAGGTCCAAGGTATACAGTAAACCCGAAGTGAAGCATCGGAATCTAAAACTGGACTAACAGGAGAGGTTCAAATCATAGAAAGTTAGAGTGTCAGTCCTCTTGTACTAAAGTCGGCATTGTGCCTGTTGAATTTAATTCCGATGCAATTTCTGTGCATCATCGTCATAAAGAAGGTCCAAGGGATACAGTAAACCTGAAGTGAAGCATCGGAATCTAAAACTGGACTAACAGGAGAGGTTCAAATCATAGAAAGTTAGAGTGTCAGTCCCCTAGTACTTAAGTCGGCATTGTGCATTTTGAATTTAATTCCGATGCAATTTCTGTGTTTCATCGTCAATTAGAAGTTCCAAGGTATACAGTAAACCTGAAGTGAAGCACCGGAATCTAAAACTGAACTCACAGGACAGGTTCAAATCATAGAAAGTTAGAGTGTCAGTCCTCTTGTACTTAAATCGGCATTGTGTTTTTTGTATTATATTCGGATGCAATTTCTGTGTTTCATCGTCAATAAGAAGGTTCAAGGTATACAGTAAACCTGAAGTGAAGCATCGGAATCTATAACTGGACTCATAGGAGAGTTTCAAATCATAGAGAGTTAGAGTGTCAGTCCTCTTGTTTTTAAGTCGGCATTGTGCATTTTGAATTTAATTCCGATGCAATTTCTGTGTTTCATCGTCAATAAGAAGTTCCAAGGTATACAGTAAACCCGAAGTGAAGCACCGGAATCTAAAACTGAACTCACAGGACAGGTTCAAATCATGAAAGTTAGAGTGTCAGTCCTCTTGTACTTACATCGGCATTGTGTTTTTTGTATTAAATTCGGATACAATTTCTGTGTTTCATCGTCAATAAGAAGATTCAAGGTATACAGTAAACCCAAAGTGAAGCACCGGAATTTAAAACTGAACTCACAGGATAGGTTCAAATCAAAGAAAGTTAGAGTGTCAGTCCACTTGTACTTAAACCGGCATTGTAACGTTTGAATTTAATTCCGATGCAATTTCTGTGCTTCATCGTCAAAATGAAGGTCCAAGAATACAGTAAACCTGAAGTGAAGCATCGGAATCTAAAACTGGACTCACAGGAGAGTTTCAAATCATAGAAAGTTAGAGTGTCTGTCCTCTTGTACTTAAGTCGGCATTGTGCCTTTTGTATTAAATTCGGATGTAGTTTCTGTGTTTCATCGTCAATAAGGAGGTCCAAGGGATACAGTAAAATTGAAGTGAGCATCGGAATCTAAAACTGGACTCACAGGAGTGGTTCAAATCATGGAAAGTTAGAGTGTCAGTCCTCTTGTACTTAAGTCGGCATTGTGCCTTTTGAATTTAATTCCGATGCAATTTCTGTGCTTCATCATCACTAAGAAGGTCCATGGTATACAGTAAAACTTAAGTGTAGCATCGGCATCTAAAACTGGACCCACAGGAGAGTTTCAAATCATAGAAAGTTAGAGCGCCAGTACTCTTGTGCTTAAGTCGGCATTGTGCCTTTTGAAATTAATTCCGATGCAATTTCTGTGTTTCATCGTCAATAATAAGGTCCAAGGTATTCAGTAAACCTGAAGTGAAGCATCGGAAACTAAAACTGGACTCACAGGAGAGGTTCAAATCACAGAAAGTTAGAGTGTCAGTCCCCTTGTACTTATGTCGGCATTGTGCCTTTTGTATTAAATTCGGATGCAATTTCTGTGTTTCATCGTCAATAAGAAGGTCCAAGGGATACAGTAAACCTGAAGTGAAGCATCGGAATCTAAAACTGGGCTAACAGGAGAGGTTCACATCATAGAAAGTGAGAGTGTCAGTCTTCTTGTACTGAAGTCGGCATTGCGCCTTTTGTATTAAATTCGGATGCAATTTCTGTGTTTCATCGTCAATATGACGGTCCAATGGATACAGTAAACCTGGAGTGAAGCATAGTAATCTAAAACTGGACTCACAGGAGAGGTTCAAATCATAGAAAGTTAGAGTGTCTGTCCTCTCGTACTTAAGTCGACATTGTGCCTCTTGTATTAAATTCGGATGCAATTTCTGTGTTTCATCGTCAATAAGAAGGTGCAAGGGAGACAGTAAACCTGAAGTGAGGCATCGGAATCTAAAACTGGACTCACAGGAGAGGTTCAAATCATAGAAATTTAGAGTGTCAGTCCTCTTGTACTTAAGTCGGCATTGTGCCTTTTGAATTAAATTCGGATGCAATATCTGTGTCTCATCGTTAATAAGTAGGTCCAAGGGATACAGTAAACCTGAAGTGAAACATCGGAATCTAAAACTGGACTCATAGGAGAGTTTCAAATCATTGAAAGTTAGAGTGTCAGTCCTCTTGTACTTAAGTCGGCATTGTGCCTTTTGTATTGAATTCGGATGCAATTTCTGTGTTTCATCGCCAATAAGAAGCTCCAAGGGATACAGTAAACCTGAAGTGAAGCATAGTAATGTAAAACTGGACTCACAGGGGAGGTTCATATCATAGAAAGTTAGAGTGTCAGTCCTCTTGTACCTAAGTGGGCATTGTGCCTTTTGTATTAAATTCGGATGCAATTTCTGTGTTTCATCGTCAATAAGAAGGTCCAAGGGATACAGTAAACCTAAAGTGAAGCATCGGAATCTAAAACTGGACTCACAGGAGAGGTTCACATCATAGAAAGTGAGAGTGTCAGTCTTCTTGTACTGAAGTCGGCATTGTGCCTTTTGTATTAAATTCGGATGCAATTTCTGTGTTTCATCGTCAATAAGACGGTCCAAGGGATACAGTAAACCTGGAGTGAAGCATCGGAATCTAAAACTGGACTCACAGGATAGGTTCAAATCATAGAATGTTAGAGTGTCAGTCCTCTTGTACCTACGTCGGAATTGTGCCTTTTGTATTAAATTCGGATGCAATTTCTGTGTTTCATCGTCAATAAGAAGGTCCAAGGGATACAGTAAACCTAAACTGAAGCATCGGAATCTAAAACTGTACTCATAGGAGAGTTTCAAATCATTGAAAGTTAGAGTGTCAGTAGTCTTGTACTTAAGTCGGCATTGTACCTTTTGAATTTAATTCCGATGTAATTTACGTGTTTCTACGTCAATAAGAATTTCCAAGGCATACAGTAAACCTGAAGTGAACCACCCGAATCTAAGACTGGACTCACAGGACAGGTTCAAACATAGAAAGTAAGTGCGTCATTCCACTTGTACTTAAATCGGCATTGTGCCTTTTGTATTAAAATCGGATGGAATTTCTGTATTTCATCGTCAATATGATGGTCCAAGGGATACAGTAATCCTGAAGTGAAGCATCGGAATCCAAAACTGGACTCACAGGAGAAGTTCAAATCATAGTAAGTTAGAGTGTCAGTCCTTTTGTACTAAAGTCGGCGTTGTGACTTTTGAATTTAATTCCTATGCAATATCTGTGCATCATCGTCATAAAGAAGGTCCAAGGGATACAGTAAACCTGAAGTGAAGCATCGGAATCTAAAACTGGACTAACAGGAGAGGTTGAAATCACATTAAGTTAGAGTCCCTGTCCTCTTGTACTTAAGTCGGCATTGTGCCTGTTGTATTAAATTCGGATGCAATTTCTGTGTTTGATCGTCAATAAGAAGGTCCAAGGGATACAGTAAAATTGAAGTGAGGCATCGGATTCTAAATCTGAACTCACAGGAGAGGTTAATATCATAGAAAGTTAGAGAGTCGGTCCTCTTGTACTTAATTGGGCATTGTGCTCTTTGAATTTCATTCCGATGCAATTTCTGTGCTTCATCGTCAATTCGAAAGGCCATGGTATACAGTAAACCTGAAGCGAAGCATCGGAATCTAAAATTAGACTCACAGGAGAGGTTCAAATCGAAGGAAGTTAGAGTGTCTGTCCTCTCGTACTTAAGTCGGCATTGTGCCTTTTGAATTTAATTACGATGCAATTTCTGTGTTTCATCGTCAATAAGAAAGTCCATGGCATACAGTAAACCTGAAGTGTAGCATCGGCATCTAAAACTGGGCCCACTGGAGAGGTTCGAATCATAGATAGAATGCCAGTTCTCTTGTACTTAAGTCGGCATTGTGCGTTTTGAACTTAATTCCGATGCAATTTCTGTGTTTCATCGTCATTCAGAAGGGCCAAGGTATACAGTAAACCCGAAGTGAAGCATCGGAATCTAAAACTGGAGTCACAGGAGAGGTTCAAATCATAGAAAGTAGAGTGTCAGTCCTCTTGTACTTAAGTCGGCATTGTGCCTTTTGTATTAAATTCGGATGCAATTTCTGTGTTTCATCGCCAATAAGAAGGTCCAAGGTATACAGTAAACCTGAAGTGAAGCATCGGAATCTAAAACTGGACTCACAGGAGGGATTCAAATCATAGATAGTTAGAGTGTCAGTCCTCTTGTACTTAAGTCGGCATTGTGCCTTTTGTATTAAATTCGGATGCAATTTCTGTGTTTCATCGTCAATAAGAAGGTCCAAGGTATACAGTAAACCTGAAGTAAAGCATCGGAATCTAAAACTGGACTCACAGCAGGGGTTCAAATCATAGGAATTTAGAGTGTCACTCCTCTTGTACTTAAGTCGGCATTGTGCCTTTTGAATTAAAATCGGATGCATTTTCTGTGTTTCATCGTCCATAAGGTGGTCCAAGGGATACAGTAAACCTGAAGTGAAGCATCGGAATCTAAAACTGGACTCATAGGAGAGTTTCAAATCATTGAAAGTTAGAGTGTCAGTCCTCTTGTACGTAAGTCGGCATTGTGCCTTTTGAATCTCATTCCGATGCAATTTCTGTGCTTCATCGTTAATAAGAAGGTCCATGGTATACAGTAAACCTGATGTGAAGCATCGGAATCCAAAACTGGACTCACAGGAGATATTCAAATCATAGGAAGTTAGAGTGTCCGTCCTCTTGTAATTATGTCGGCATTGTGCCTTTTGAATTTAATTCCGATGCAATTTCTGTGTTTCATCGTCAATAATAAGGTCCAAGGTATTCAGTAAACCTGAAGTGAAGCATCGGAAACTAAAACTGGACTCACAGGAGAGGTTCAAATCATAGAAAGTTAGAGTGTCAGTCCTCTTGTACTTAAGTCGGCATTGTGCCTTTTGTATTAAATTCGAATGCAATTTCTGTGTTTCATTGTCAATACGTAGGTCCAAGGGATACAGTAAACCTGAGTGAAGCATCGGAATCTAAATCTGGACTTACAGGAGTGGTTCAAATCATGGAAAGTTAGAGTGTCAGTCCTCTTGTACTTAAGTCTGCATTGTGCCTACCGAATTTAATTCCGATGCAATTTCAGTGTTTCACCGTCAATAAGGGGTTCCAAGGTATACAGTAATCCTGAAGTGAAGTATCGGAATCTAAAACTGGACTCACAGGAGAGGTTCATATCATAGAGAGTTAGGGTGTCAGTTCTCTTGTACCTAAGTCGGCATTGTGCCTTTTGTATTAAATTCGGATGCAATTTCTGTGTTTCATCGTCGATACGTAGGTCCAAGGGATACAGTAAACCTGAAGTGAAGCATCGGAATCTAAAACTAGACTCACTGGAGTGGTTCAAATCACGGAAATTTAGAGTGTCACTCCTCTTGTACTTAAGTCGGCATTGTGCCTTTTGAATTAAATTCGGATGCAATTTCTGTGTTTCATCGTCAATAAAGAGGTCCAAGGTATACAGTAAACCTGAAGTGAAGCATCGGAAACTAAAACTGGACTCATAGGAGAGTTTCAAATCATTGAATGTTAGAGTGTCAATCCTCTTGTACTTAAGTCGGCATTGTGCCTTTTGAATTTAATTCCGATGTAATTTATGTGTTTCTACGTCAATAAGAATTTCCAAGGCATACAGTACACCTGAAGTGAAGCATCAGAATCCAAAACTGGACTCACACGAGAGGTTCAAATCATAGTAAGTTAGAGTGTCAGTCCTCTTGTACTAAAGTCGGCATTGTGCCTTTTGAATTTAATTCCGATGCAATTTCTGTGCATCATCGTCATAAAGAAGGTCCAAGGGATACAGTAAACCAGAAGTGAAGCATCGGAGTCTAAAACTGTACTAACAGGAGCGGTTCAAATCATATTAAGTTAGAGTCAGTGTAATCTTCTACTTAAGTCGGCATTGTGCCTTTTGAATTTAATTCCGATGCAATTTCTGTGTTTCATCGTCAATAAGAAGGTCCAAGGTATACAGTAAACATGAAGTGAAGCATCGGAATTTAAAACATGACTCACAGGAGAGATTCAAATCATAGAAAGTTAGAGTGCCAGTCCTCTTGTAATTAAGTCGGCATTGTGCCTTTTGAATTTAATTCCGATGCAATTTCTGTGCTTCATCGTCAATAAGAAAGTCCATGGCATACAGTAAACCTGAAGTGTAGCATCGGCATCTAAAAATGGACCCACTGGAGAGGTTCAAATCATAGAAAGTTAGAATGCCAGGTCTCTTGTACTTAAGTCGGCATTGTGCCTTTTGAATTTAATTCCGATGCAATTTCTGTGTTTCATCGTCATTCAGAAGGTCCAAGGTATACAGTAAACCCAAAGTGAAGCATCGGAATCTAAAGCTGGACTCACAGAAGAGGTTCAAATCATAGAAAGTTAGAGTGTCAGTCCTCTTGTACTTAAGTCGGCATTGTGCCTTTTGTACTAAATTCGGATGCAATTTCTGTGTTTCATTGCCAATAAGAAGGTCCAAGGGATACCGTAAACCTGAAGTAAATCTTCGGAATCGAAAACTGGACTCACAGGAGAGGTTCAAATCATAGAAAGTTAGAGTGTCAGTCCTCTTGTACATAAGTCGGCATTGTGCCTTCTGTATTAAATTCGGATGCAATATCTGTGTTTCATCGTCAATAAGAAGCTCCAAGGGATACAGTAAACCTAAAGTGAAGCATCGGAATCTAAAACTGGACTCACAGGAGAGGTTCACATCATAGAAAGTGAGAGTGTCAGTCTTCTTGTACTGAAGTCGGCATTGTGCCTTTTGTATTAAATTCGGATGCAATTTCTGTGTTTCATCGTCAATAAGACGGTCCAAGGGATACAGTAAACCTGGAGTGATGCATCGGAATCTAAAACTGGACTCACAGGATACGTTCAAATCATAGAAAGTTAGAGTGTCAGTCCTCTTGTACCTAAGTCGGAATTGTGCCTTTTGTATTAAATTCGGATGCAATTTCTGTGTTTCATCGTCAATAAGAAGGTCCAAGGTATACAGTAAACCTGAAGTGAAGCATCGGAATCTAAAACTGGACTTACAGGAGAGGTTCAAATCATAGAAAGTTAGAGTGTCTGTCCTCTTGTACTTAAGTCGGGATTGTGCCTCTTGTATTAAATTCGGATGCAATTTCTGTATTTCGCGTCAATAAGAAGGTTTAAGGGAGACAGTAAACCTGAAGTGAGGCATCGGAATCTAAAACTGGACTCAAAGGAGAGGTTCAAATCATAGAAATTTAGAGTGTCACTCCTCTTGTACTTAAGTCGGCATTGTGCCTTTTGAATTAAATTCGAATGCAATTTCTGTGTTTCGTCGTCAATAAGGAGGTCCAAGGGATACAGTAAACCTGAAGTGAAGCATCGGAATCTAAAACTGGACTCATCGGAGGTTTTCAAATCATTGAAAGTTAGAGTGTCAGTCCTCTTGTACTTAAGTCGGCACTGTGCCATTTGAATTTAATTCCGATGTAATTTACGTGTTTCTACGTCAATAAGAATTTCCAAGGCATACAGTAAACCTGAAGTGAACCACCGGAATCTAAAACTGGACTCACAGGACAGGTTCAAACGTAGAAAGTAAGTGTTTCATTCCACTTGTACTTAAATCGGCATTGTGCCTTTTGTATTAAATTCAGATGGAATTTCTGTATTACATCGTCAATATGATGGTCCAAGGGATACAGTAATCCTGAAGTGAAGCATCGGAATCCAAAACTGGACTCACAGGAGAAGTTCAAATCATAGTAAGTTAGAGTGTCAGTCCTTTTGTACTAAAGTCGGCATTGTGACTTTTGAGTTTAATTCCGATGCAGTTTCTGTGCATCATCGTCATAAAGAAGGTCCAACGGATACAGTAAACCTGAAGTGAAGCATCGGAATCTAAAACTGGACTAACAGGAGAGGTTCAAATCACATTAAGTTAGAGTCCCTGTCCTCTTGTTCTTAAGTCGGAATTGTGTCTGTTGTATTAAATTCGGATGCAATTTCTGTGTTTGATTGTCAATAAGAAGGTCCAAGGGATACAGTAAAATTCAAGTGAAGCATCGGAACTAAATCTGGACTCACAGAAGAGGTTAATATCATAGAAAGTTAGAGAGTCAGTCCTCATGTACTTAATTGGGTATTGTGCTTTTTGAATTTCATTCCGATGCAATTTCTGTGCTTCATCGTCAATACGAAGGTCCAAGGTATACAGTAAACCTGAAGTGAAGCATAATAATCTAAAACTGGACTCACAGGAGAGGTTCAAATCATAGAAAGTTAGAGTGTCAGTCCTCTTGTACCTAAGTCGGCAGTGTGCCTTTTGTATTAAATTCGGATGCAATTTCTGTGTTTCATCGTCAATAAGAAGGTCCAAGGTATACAGTAAACCTGAAGTGAAGCATCGGAATCTAAAACTGTACTTACAGGAGAGGTTCAAATCATAGAAAGTTAGAGTGTCTGTCCTCTCGTACTTAAGTCGGCATTGTGGGTCTTGTATTAAATTCGGATGCAATTTCTGTGTTTCATCGTCAATGAGAAGGTTCAAGGGAGACAGTAAACCTGTAGTGAGGCATCGGAATCTAAAACTGGACTCACAGGAGAGGTTCAAATCATAGATAGTTAGAGTGTCAGTCCTCTTGTACTTAAGTCGGCATTGTGCTTTTGTATTAAATTCGGATGCTATTTCTGTGATTCATCGTCAATAAGATTGTCCAAGGTATACAGTAAACCTGAAGTGAAGCACCGGAATCTAAAAGTGGAATCACAGGAGAGGTTCAAATCAAAGAAAGTTACAGTGTCTGTCCTCTAGTACTAAAGTCGGCTTTGTGCCTTTTGTATTAAATTCGGATGCAACTTCTGTGTTTCATCGTCAATAAGAAGGTCCAAGGTATACAGTAAACCTTAAGTGAAGCATCGGAATCTGAAACTGCAATCACAGGAGAGGTTCACTTCATAGAAAGTGAGAGTGTCAGTCTTCTTGTACCTAAGTCGGCATTGTGCCTATTGTATTAAATTCGGATGCAATTTCTGTGTTTCATCGTCAATAAGAGAGTCCAAGGAATACAGTAAACCTGAAGTGAAGCATCGGAATCTAAAACTGGACTCACAGGAGAGGTTCAAATCATAGAAAGTTAGAGTGTCAGTCCTCTTGTTCTTAAGTCGGCATTGTGCCATTTGTATTAATTTCGGATGCAATTACTGTGTTTCATCGTCAATAAGAAGGTACAAGGGATACAGTAAACCTGAAGTGAAGCATCGGAATCTAAAACTGGACTCACAGGAGAGGTTCAAATCATAGAAAGTTAGAGTGTCAGTCTTCTTGTACTTAAGTCGGCATTGTGCCTTTTGAAATTAATTCCGATGCTATTTCTGTGTTCCATCGTCAATAAGAAGTTCCAAGGTATACAGTAAACCTGAAGTGAAGCATCGGAAACTAAAACTGGACTCACAGGAGAGGTTCAAATCATAGAAAAAGAGAGTGTCAGTCCACCTGTACTTAAGTCGGCATTGTGCCTGTTGTATTAAATTCGGATGCAATTTCTGTGTTTCATCGTCAATAAGAAGGTCCAAGGGATACAGTAAACCTAAAGTGAAGCATCGGAATCTAAAACTGGACTCACAGGAGAGATTCACTTCATAGAAAGTGAGAGTGTCAGTCTTCTTGTACTGAAGTCGGCATTGTGCCTTTTGTATTAAATTCGGATGCAATTTCTGTGTTTCATCGTCAATATGACGGTCCAAGGGATACAGTAAACCTGGAGTGAGGCATAGTAATCTAAAACTGGACTCACAGGAGAGGTTCAAATCATAGAAAGTTAGAGTGTCTGTCCTCTCGTACTTAAGTCGGCATTGTGCCTCTTGTATTAAATTCGGATGCAATTTCTGTGTTTCATCGTCAATAAGAAGGTGCAAGGGAGACAGTAAACCTGAAGTGAGGCATCGGAATCTAAAACTGGACTCACAGGACAGGTTCAAACATAGAAAGAAAGTGTGTCATTCCACTTGTACTTAAATCGGCATTGTGCCTTTTGTATTAAATTCGGATGCAATTTCTGTATTCCATCGTCAATAAGATGGTCCAAGGGATACAGTAATCCTGAAGTGAAGCATCGGAATCCAAAACTGGACTCACAGGAGAGGTTCAAATCATAGTAGGTTAGAGTGTCAGTCCTCATGTAGTAAAGTCGGCATTGTGCCTTTAGAATTTAATTCCGATGCAATTTCTGTGCATCATCGTCATAAAGAAGGTCCAAGGGATACAGTAAATCTTAAGTGAAGCATCGGAATCTAAAACTGGACTAACAGGAGAGGTTCAAATCATATTAAGTTAGTGTCCCTGTCCTCTTGTACTTAAGTTGGCATTGTGCCTTTTGTATTAAATTCGGATGCAATTTCTGTGTTTGATCGTTAATAAGAAGGTCCAAGGGATACAGTAAAATTGAAGTGAAGCATCGGAATCTAAATCTGGAATCACAGGAGAGGTTAATATCATAGAAAGTTAGAGAGTCAGTCCTATTGTACTTAATTGGGCATTGTGCTTTTTGAATTTCATTCCGATGCAATTTCTGTACATCATCGTCAAAAAGGAAGTTCATGGTATTCAGTAAACCTGAAGTGAAGCATCGGAATCTAAAACTAGACTCACAGGAGAGGTTCAAATCATAGGAAGTTAGAGTGTCCGTCCTCTTGTACTTAAGTCGGCATTGTGCCTTTTGAATTTAATTCCGATGATATGTCTGTGTTTCATCGTCAATAAGAAGGCCCAAGGTATACAGTAAACATAAAGTGAAGCATCGGAATTTAAAACTGGACTCACAGGAGAGTTTCAAATCATAGAAAGTTAGAGTGCCAGTCCTCTTGTACTTAAGTCGGCATTGTGCCTTTTGAATTTAATTCCGATGCAATTTCTGTGCTTCATCGTCAATAAGAAAGTCCATGGCATGCAGTAAACCTGAAGTGTAGCATCGGCATCTAAAACTGGACCCACTAGAGAGGTTCAGATCATAGAATGAATGCCAGTTCTCTTTTACTTAAGTCGGCATTGTGCCTTTTGAACTTAATTCCGATGCAATTTCTGTGTTTCATCGTCATTCAGAAGGTCCAAGGTATACAGTAAACCCCAAGTGAAGCATCGGAATCTAAAACTGGAGTCACAGGAGAGGTTCAAATCATAGAAAGTTAGAGTGTCAGTCCACTTGTACTTAAGTCGGCATTGTGCCTTTTGTATTAAATTCGGATGCAATTTCTGTGTTTCATTGCCAATAAGAAGGTCCAAGGGATACAGTAAACCTGATGTAAAGCATCGGAATCTAAAACAGGACTCACAGGAGTGGTTCAAATCATAGAAAGTTAGAGTGTCAGTCCTCTTGTACTTAAGTCGGCATTGTGCCTTTTGTATTAAATTCGGATGCAATTTCTGTGTTTCATCGTCAATAAGAAGGTCCAAGGGATACAGTAAACCTGAAATGAAGCATAGTAATCTAAAACTGGACTCACAGGAGAGGTTCAAATCATAGAAAGTTAGAGTGTCAGTCCTCTTGTACCTAAGTCGGCATTGTGCCTTTTGTATTAAATTCGGATGCAATATCTGTGTTTCATCGTCAATAAGAAGGTCCAAGGGATACAGTAATCCTGAAGTGAAGCATCGGAATCTAAAACTGGATTCACAGGAGAGGTTCAAATCGTAGAAAGTTAGAGTGTCAGTATCCTTGTACTTAAGTCGGCATTGTGCCTTTTGAATTTAATTCCGATGCAATTTCTGTGTTTCATCGTCAATAAGAAGGTCCAAGGGATACAGTAAACCTGAAGTGAAGCATCGGAAACTACAACTGGACTCGCAGGAGAGGTTCAAATCATCGAAAGAGTGTCAGTCCTCTTGTACTTAAGTCGGCATTGTGCCTTTTGTATTAAATTCGGATGCAATTTCTGTGTTTCATCGTCAATAAGAAGGTCCAAGGTATACAGTAAACCTGAAGTGAAGCATCGGAATCTAAAACTGGACTTACAGGAGAGGTTCAAATCATAGAAAGTTAGAGTGTCTGTCCTCTTGTACTTAAGTCGGCATTGTGCCTCTTGTATTAAATTCGGATGCAATTTCTGTATTTCGCGTCAATAAGAAGGTTTAAGGGAGACAGTAAACCTGAAGTGAGGCATCGGAATCTAAAACTGGACTCACAGGAGAGGTTCAAATCATAGAAATTTAGAGTGTCACTCCTCTTGTACTTAAGTCGGAATTTTGCCTTTTGAATTAAATTCGGATGCAATTTCTGTGTTTCGTCGTCAATAATGAGGTCCAAGGGATACAGTAAACCTGAAGTGAAGCATCGGAATCTAAAACTGGACTCATCGGAGGGTTTCAAATCATTGAAAGTTAGAGTGTCAGTCCTCTTGTACTTAAGTCGGCATTGTGCCTTTTGAATTTAATTCCGATGTAATTTACGTGTTTCTACGTCAATAAGAATTTACAAGGCGTACAGTAAACCTGAAGTGAACCACCGGAATCAAAAACTGGACTCACAGGACAGGTTCAAACATAGAAAGTAAGTGTTTCTTTCCACTTGTACTTAAATCGGCATTTTGCCTTTTGTATTAAATTCAGATGGAATTTCTGTATTACATCGTCAATATGATGGTCCAAGGGATACAGTAATCCTGAAGTGAAGCATCGGAATCCAAAACTGGACTCACAGGAGAAGTTCAAATCATAGTAAGTTAGAGTGTCAGTCCTTTTGTACTAAAGTCGGCATTGTGACTTTTGAATTTAATTCCGATGCAATTTCTGTGCATCATCGTCATAAAGAAGGTCCAAGGGATACTGTAAACCTGAAGTGAAGCATCGGAATCTAAAACTGGACTAACAAGAGAGGTTCAAATCACATTAAGTTAGAGTCCCTGTCCTCTTGTACTTAAGTCGGAATTGTGCCTGTTGTATTAAATTCGGATGCAATTTCTGTGTTTGATTGTCAATAAGAAGGTCCAAGGGATACAGTAAAATTCAAGTGAAGCATCGGAACTAAATCTGGACTCACAGAAGAGGTTAATATCATAGAAAGTTAGAGAGTCAGTCCTCTTGTACTTAATTGGGCATTGTGCTTTTTGAATTTCATTCCGATGCAATTTCTGTGCTTCATCGTCAATACGAAAGTCCATGGTATACAGTAAACCTGAAGTGAAGCATCGGAATCTAAAACTAGACTCACAGGAGAGGTTCATATCAAAGGAAGTTAGAGTGTCCGTCCTCTCGTACTTAAGTCGGCATTGTGCCTTTTGAATTTAATTACGATGCAATTTCTGTGTTTCATCGTCAATACGAAGGTCCAAGGTATACAGTAAACCTGAAGTGAAGCATAGTAATCTAAAA